>NW_010308659.1:203397-228371 GCF_000700745.2 Antrostomus carolinensis
ACCTGGGATGAATGATATCCTCCCCTACTGACAAAAATTAAACCAAGCAGTTTTACCACTTGCATGCACTTATTTTGTTGGGGTTTTTTTCAACCTGTCTTCAATTGTAAACATTTAATGTATGATTTTTTTTTTGTATGCCTGAAATTATTTGATCTGGCTGTACACACTGCACTGACCAGTCTTACCTTCTCTCTTTTTCCCTAAAAATACTAAGTTACAGCACAAACCCAATACAGCCCTTCTAAAAAGAGAAACTCTAAACTGAGGAAATCTGCAAACAAAATTCCTTAAAAACAGTATTTTTTTTTACTGATACAGTGGATTGCTTAAGTCACTACTCTACTCTGCTGTAAAATATGACTGACCATAATCTCCTAGAAATCCTCCACGGTTCTGTCACAGTTCTCAGAATACCAAACTTTTTGATGATCCTTATCTAGACTATATTTTGTACTTGTCACCTTTAACATTCATCTCAGGACCTTGTGCAAAGCAGTTCATATTTCAAAATGTTTTTCTGTTTTTCCTCATCATAAATATTTCTATTAGTTTTGTTGTGATTTCCAGATTTCTTGTCATGTTGCACTACGAAGTTCTTCCTAATGAGGTATTTCAATGTGCTACCTTTCACTTTTAACAGTAAATTTGAAGCCAGAGAAAACAATCATATAATTTAGCTATTTTAGTGACAGAAATGAAGTTTATGTACTAGATTCTGAGTCATCAGTGAATGCACAGAAATTATGATTAAAAATAATTTTTGTCATTGTGGTTTCTAATTTATCACCCCAGATTCTTGATGCCATTGTGTCTCCTCCATCACAGGGTTGTCCTAAATATATCTGGGGAGGAGGCTATGCTACCCTTACCTCAAGATTCAATACTCCAAAAAGATATCCTTTCTTTCCCACAATTCCTATTCTGTATGACAGACTGAAAAAACAGAATGGATCATATCTCCAGACAGTAATTTTTTAATGATATATAATTAGTTGAGACAGTCTCATTTGATTGCACTGAAATCTACACATTAGGTGTGTTCTCTGTATTTCTAAAAACAGGAAGATCAAGAGCAATGTGTAAAATGTCAAAATGTTTTTCTCATTTTTCTGTGTTCTGTAGTAGCAATCACCCAAAAGAAGTAAATGTGCTGCAATCTAGACAAAAAAAATCTAGGTAAAAAAAAAGAAAAGTTCTTTTCAGGGTTTCTTTTACTTTTCCAATAATTCCTTTCTGATTGACTCCTAAATGATTCTAGGTTTGCACACTATATTATATTAACATAATAACAACCATTCCACTATTACACCAGGTGCTGCTCAGTAAATATACTGGAAACATTAGTAGAATCCTTTAAAATTAAAATGCCCAATTTTGATCAAGAATTTGAGGATATAAATAATGATAACAAGAAACATACTCTATTTATTGGCTGATTATTTACTTAGTCATCAGAAAAAATAGTTCAACACTACAAAATCAAATGGATCACACATTTTAAAACGCTCTACATGATTTACAAATTTAACTAAGCTGCCTGCAGTGTAAGAAAAACTATGCAAAGTGATTTATTTATTTATTAAATGGTTTTGATCCAGTATACCAGAACTACCAACTTCAGAAAGTACCCCAAGAAAATTCCCCTGGACTGGAAGGGATAATCAAATGGGTAATGACTCCATCTACAGGAATCAAGAGGTAAAAAGGATACTGCTGTCCTTCCCATCCTCTCCATCCAGAAAAGGCCAACAATGTTCCTTCCAAATTAGCTAATAACATCTTTCAGTAAAAGGGACATTGAAAAAAGTCAGCAAAGGTTACAGTTCACAGCACCCTGAGAAAAACTTTTTATTTTCACATACACCTGATAAAGGAAAACAGAAGCACGACAGTGTAGTCACAAGATGTTAAACTTCCATTCACAAGGGTTAATGACTATGAAAATATCTGCAAATTTGTAGATGCAATTCAATCAGAGTCTCTAAGTCTTCTAGAGAATAACTTTTGCACTGAGGTCAGGAGGAAAACACATGTCTACATGAAAAATACTGTCATTCTTACAGGATTATTCTAATTTCAGCACCTTACTGCATAACATTTGCTAAAAGTGTATGATCTTGATAACAGCTGTAGCCATGAAAGCACTGAAATAAAATGGTTAAAAAAAACAAGAGATGAGTTCATGTTTTTAAGTTTATATGTGCATTATGATCCAAGCTTCAAAATTCATACCCAGGAAAAGTGAAGTAATTGAGGTTAAAATTGATATTTTTAATTTTTTCTTTCTTTTTTTTTTCAACAGAAGTGCTTATAGTTACACATGTTAAGCTCTTGATGTGAAGCCTAAATGCAAAATTTTTGTTGAGATAAAAGTGAATTTCATTTCTCTGCAAAATTTTCTAGGAATTTTAACAACTTGCAAAAGCTTTGTGTGCCTACAGTCACAGAAGCCATCCAAACTGAGCACAGAAACCCTATCCTAACCTTCAACTAGTTAATGTAGGTTCTTGACAGCCTGTTGAAGATGCTTGCTAGACATTGAGCAAGAAGCAGTCCACAGAGGTACTGCTCCCACTGATATGCTGTGTAATTCAGTCAGTCAGCATTAACGAGGAAGATTTGTTCCGCTAGACTCTTTATGAATTGATATCAATTATGACAAGCACATCAAGTCAACAGTCTTGAAAAATGTCAAATTATTCCCCAAATTCTATTTTTTACAAAGTTGAGGGTATTTTAGACCTAATTAAGGAATCTGTCTTGACAAGGCTTTTGAAAAAAAACTAAGATGCCAATTAATTAAGAAGCAGATGCTTTAACAGATGTTTCACTAGTTACAGTCACATCTCATGACTCATGTTTTCCTAATTCAATGTAACATTATATGCACCGTGTTTTAACATAGTTGTAAAATTAATTCCCTCTTCATCCCACCCATGCAAAGAGAGTATAAAATGCTATCAAATCAAATGGTTCTATTATTTGTAAATGACTACACAAACTGTAAAGAGCAGAGAATCTGGTATCTTCTGCATAATCTACAGGTACATTTTCCAAGTATTTCTTATTTAATTCTAATTTAAATTCTGAATAGGAAACAAATCTTTAGATATGATACCAAAAAAAAAGTAAGCACATAGAACACGGGGTTGTTTTATTTTCTAATTAATATGTATACTCTTGCTACCTACAATAAGCAGCCCTATTTGTAATAAGTGAATAAAATACTAATAATATAGTTTTTAATTATGTTCTTTATAATTTCTAAGGCCACTGTTTAAAACCTGCAATAATTCATTGCATATTAAATAAAACAAATGAGAAATAATGAGCTATGTTCTTCTTCCCACTACAAATCAATAATAATGGGAAATTTATCCCAAAATGCATTTATTAAAAGTGAGGAAACTGCATTTAAGGAAAACCTAACACCAAACCAGTAAACCTCTTCAACAGAAAACTCAACAAGCCTCTATCTCTGTGGATGGGCATGAAAGATTTAACATTTGGACCTCAATTATGCCTTTTTTTCCTGGCTACATGTCATTCTCTTACAGCAGAGTTTCCAGTCTCCATGGGACTGGATTCCCTGGACCCATCTTCCCCCAAAGCAAGATATCCCTCCCATTTAGCCACACAGAGGGGACCCCAGGCACCCCTCAGCTTCCGCCAGAGACCTTTATGTCACGGAAGGAGGATGGTAGGACCCTGCAGTGCTGGGTCTGCTGGCAGAGGAGGCGTGAGCCAGCTCACCTGGTTGTACAGGGCACAGATGTGCAGCGCTGTGTTTCCCGAGGCGTTCTGCGCACACATATCGGCGCCGTAGAAGAGAAGATGCTCCAGATGTTGGACGTGTCCGTATCGGCAAGCCTGGAAAGAGATGTATTTATATTTTGGTTATTGTATAATCTAGGCAAGCATTCCAGGTAAAGATCATTAGCAGAGAAGATGCTATTTTACTTAGGATCTAATTTTTAGAACCACCCCTGGATTGAACAGGAGGACTAACACCCAGATGTGCATCCGACCCGTAAACATCCATGTTTTCACTTCAGGTACAGCAAGTCTGTCCTTAAGTTTAAGCATCTGTTTATTTGAGGAACAGCAATTTAAGGGATCAAGAAAACACAAAGTTTGACACTTTTTATTCACTAATATTCATAACTGTCAAATGTGAAAAGCAAACTGACGGTTTTTTTGTCCTGTTAATCTTCGGATAGTTGCCCACTAGATGGCACTGAAGATGATCAGATTTATAAAGCTTGCTTTTAAGGTCTGAAAACAGTTTAGGGAAATCTGACCAAAAATTCCCAAACCTGGCTACCAAAGCTATCTCCCATTTCTTTCAAAGAATAGAATAAAAGAAGTTGTGTATGAAAAAGTTTAGTGCACAGAAAAGAAAGTGAGCCTAAATAACCTAATCAGGTCTGTAAGGTTGATTACTTGTATCTTTATTTATAGGATCATACTACACCAGTTCCATTTTTTATGATTATTCAAACTCATCCATACAGAGAAAAGGCATTAAATAGCTGAAATGACATCTGGACTCCTAGAATCTTTTAACTTTGTAAACTACTGAATTTATTGCTATGCAAAGAGAAATTAATAAAGCATTCTTACACAACTCTTGAACAATATTCAGACATTTCTGAAGAAGACAAGATAAAAGAGTTTAAAGAAAACAGTTATTCAGGAAATGCCTTACCAAACTTTATAGGTCTTTTTAAGAGATACAATTTAGGTCTTTGGCGAGGAAGGAGGTCTACCTTCCCGATAGCTATGGTGAAGCTGACCAAGATGTGCCAGTGCCTGATGAATTCTGGCACCACAGCTGGCTCAAGGTATCACGAGCATCATGAACCTCAGCAGATTACTTTTTAAAAATAATTTTTCTTTATAGAGCATGTTACCACCTGTATCCACTCACTTAAAATGTAAGAGAGGAAAAGAAAACCCCATGTACAAACAGCAAAAGAAAAATCACTAGAATCGCAGTTTCCTCACATGCAAGGAATTAAAAATGACTCAAATGGTGAGTTTGTAAGATTTTAACATTCTTCAGTGCAACATACTGAAGGATCCTAGCAGCAGGATCCTGAAGCCAAATCTTCCTTTAAAGTTCACCAGAGATAAAGGAGAAAATACCCCTGACAAACATGCAAGAAGCATTACCAAGGTTACTAAAACTGGCATCTAACAAAAAGACTGTTACACTTTTTTACTGAAGTGCCACGAATAGGATGCTAAGCATCCTAGAGTCTATTACATAAATATTCCTAGTGCAATTTCTGCAGCAAAATCCACAGTAACCATAGGATTTCAGAGTTACAGAACTCCACTGGAACAGTTTCCCCTTCTAATTCACCACAGCCGGATGCAAAGTACTAAGCTAATAGAAAAAGGAAGTAACTCCATACTTGTATATGCATGGACTAAACATACAAACGGCCTTCAAAAGAGCATTTAACCATAGAACATGGATGGCACATTTCCTCATGCAACCTCAACTCCAAACAAAAAGTCACCTTTCCTACCTGATGAATTTCTTGCCATCCATTTTCATCTTTGCAACTGACTGTAGCGTGCTCGTGAAGAAGCAGTTCACAGCAGTAGGGATCCCCTCCCACAACAGCAGTGTGGTACAGTGGTGTCAGGCCACAGCTGTCTTTGTAGTTAGGAGATGCTCCAAGCTCTAAAAGGGTCTGAAAGGAATCACAAACTCTGAAAAACATTTTTGGAGGGACTTCTAACTACATAAGGACTTTTCTGCCTGAAAAAGTAGTTACAGGGTTGGTATTTGCCAATAACATATATTTTTTCCTCACTTCTTTATAAGCTGATAGAATGGGTTGCAGCATGTAGCTAAGCAAGGAATACTCTCAGAAGAATTAGGATCTAAAGGAATCTACAGGGATAGCAAGGAAAGGATAAGAGGCAATGTCCAATTTCCATCCTCTCATTAAGTTCAGAAATCTCAGTTTTGAAAATGCCACATCGCTTTTGCAACATATTCACCTCTTCAGTTACAAAGTGCTTTATCAAAAGTGTCGTGCAATTTGAATATCTGTCAAAAGGAAATAAGCAAAAGCCATAAACATAAGACTTAATCTAAAATATCAAAGTGATTTAAGAATACCTGTTAAAATAAAAAACAGAAGAGACTGTGTTAAGATATAATGTGTAATCCATGCCACTGGCATTTACTTTCAAAGACATAAGCAACAATAACTCTATTCCTACTTCCTCACACAGATCTTTCCCAGCACAACAAAGGAATAAGGTTAAATTTCACCACTTTTTCTTCCTACCAAAAAAAAAAATTAGAAATCAAAAGGCTCTTTCTTAAAAGCAAATCCTAAGATTTGAAAGCCACAAGAAAGCACCAGAACAAGCACATATTAAAGGATCAACTGGGGACAGTACAGTAATTAACTGAAAGCATCCTGTTATATATTGTTTCTATAAAATAATGCATAATTTGCTACTGAGAGCATTTACCTTGAGGGTTACTTGGTTCTTGGCTCTGGCTGCTTTGTGCACAGCTGTCATTCCATCTTTGGCTCTGAAATCTAAATGTGCTCCTCCATTTTTCAGAGCTTTTATCACTTCTACTGTATTGTCCAGCTGAACTGCCAAAGTTAGGGGTGTTTCTAAAGAAAAGAATAGCATGTACTTGAAAAAAGACGAGTAAACTCATAAAATAAAGAACATGTGCTTTAAAAATATTAAATTAAAAATGCTGCTCAAAGAAAATAATAAATTAACAATTTTCTTCTTTGGACAGCAAAATCATACAGATTCCATTAGTCTAGAGTTATAAAGGCAACAGAAAGAATGTGAGAGATACAGCCTGTTCATGGTACTACTTTATGTTGCTAGTTTTATTGTTCTGACCTCCACTTTCTAGGTCATGATAGTTTGGGTCCAGTCCTCGGTCCAACATCTTTGTGATTTTTTCCACTGCAAGATGGTGAACATGATCCATAAATTTTCTCAAATTAGCCTGAAAAAAAGAGACACACATGAATCACCCTCTAATTTTAAAAGGAAATTTTTGACTAAAAGTGAAATATTCCATCAAGTGATGTCAATATCCATTGACATCATTGAACAGCAGCTAATTCACATTCCTGGAGAAGCTGACTTTATACTGAGAGTGTAAACCTTACGATTTATCATGTTCAGCAGTCAAGCACTGAAAGAAGATTCTGGTTTTCATAGTTTTAAGGAAAAAATTACTGAAAGATTCATTCAGTAAGAAATTAGGATATTGTATGGTGATTATTATTATTACTATTATTATTCTGACCTGCAAACAAGTCTAAAGACACAGATCAGTATTTTTGCAGCATGTCAAAAAGCATGTTGTATTTACGAGTAAGTTTCATTTAAAAATACTTGTATAACATGTGGAAGAGTCAATCATGGGAATTTTTCTATGAGAGAAATTCCCAGACCACAATACACACATTCCTCTTGGTGCTGGAAGCATGTACTCTTTGTTGCTCAGGAACTGGCCCAGTTGGTAACAAACTCCCACTTATTTCCAGCTTCTCAGACACATTGCTTTGCTAAGTCAGCAATTGCTAAATTGTCCAGTAAGTTGGGCATACCTTTGTATGAAGCTTGGCTAGCTGTTTTTCATCGAGATTGAACTGTTTGTACACTCTTTTCTTGTATCGAAACTGAAGGAGGAAAAAAAGAATAAATTGAAAATGTCCCATTTTGCTTAAAAACTCGTAATATAATTTTCTGACCTTACCAGAAAGTATCATCCACGAAGATGCAGATTTAGGCAAAATTTTTAAAAAGGCTTAGTATTGAATTTTGAATATTCACCAACAATCAGCACTCTGCTCAACGTAGTGGCATCATAGCTTTACAGTTCATGTAAGCACAATTCATGTCTTGTATAAATAAATGTACTGAAATCAGTGGAGGTGTATGGGAAATGAGATCGGCCTCTAGAATCTACATAAATAAGCAAGAATTACATCCCTAAGGAGACCTGTGCACTTTCCTTTATAATCTCATGCAGAAAGAACAACTGTGAAGAAGGCATGTTAAATAAAACCCCACATCTTTCAAAATACCAGCTTAGCATTTCTGAGATTTAAAAAAAAAAAAATCCTGAAAAGTTCCTTGATCAAAATAGGCAGAACTTACTCAGGGTGATAGTCCTCCTGATGTTTAACAGGACTGGTCCTGTAAATGAGGCTCAGAGGATTGCCTCTTTTTTTGGCTGAAACTCACTCACATTTTACCCTGAACAATTTGCTACCCTATGGTCAGAGTTACAACATCTATGGCAAAATTCATGGGATTTACATAGTTATAATTTACTAGTATCTAATCATACTACACAGAATTCAAAGAATGCAGCATGTCTGTTGGACATGGAGACTGTATTGAACGAGGCTTTAATACCAGCTTTTTACAGACCACTTTTAACCCCTGAACTGCAATCCTTTAGCTGCAGTGAGAAGAATTTCACAAACTGAACACTCATTAAAAAGAATGTAACAGGAAAAAAATGAAGTAGTTATTTAATTTGTTTATGGCTATAACATGCACACCAGTGATTGAATCTCTGCAATAAACTGCTAGAAAAGCCAGGGCTTGATACCTTCTCTGGATCCTGGTTCTTTTTTCTTGGATTTGTGCTATAGTGGAGTAAGTCTGTTAACTTCACATTAGTGCTTGATGTACCACCATACAAGCAATATAAAAATTAATTAAATACTAGTTTCATGCCCCAGTTCCCTGCTATACTGTGCTTCAGTGTGTTCTGGCTCTGCTCCATGTTCGCCCAGTGCCACACTAGTTCTGCCCAGTTTATCCCTCAGCTGTACAGTCTCTGCATGAGCAATGCAGAGGAGGGAAATTCCAGTGCCTACATGTGACTGCATCTCACACACCCTTTCCTCCCTTACTGCTTTCCCAGGAGACAGCCAGAGGAAATCTGGGCACTCTGAATGACAAAAAGGCTTCACTGAGACAGAAAGACCCTCTCTTTGGGAGAAAGGAAAGGCTGGTTATTCAGGAACTGCTACCCTACTATTGCAAACCTAATCAGAGACCCAAAAGCTCAGTCTAGAACGTTAAAATTTCTTTATTAAATCACACAGTAAGACACATCACCTGGGCCCTCAGAAGAGGAAAACTCCAAATTCCCCAGGGGGACTGATTCTTTGCAACCTTTCAGGGATAACCCACGGAACAGCTCCATCGAGCAAGTGAATGCCAGCAATTCTGTGAGCAAGGGTTCAAGTTCAGACTTACTGATCCCCATTTCCCAAATGCAATTCAGAAGCACGTAGAAGTCTCAAACAAAGCTTACTGTATAATTTGTATCAGAATACAAATGTTTCAGATCTAAAATTAGATCTAAAGATACCTCAAGTGAAGGAACTCCTTTATTCACTGGCTGTGGGTATTCCCTAAGAAGTCGTTCCTCATCCAAAAACTTCCCATCTCTACCATTGCTTGCAGGCTGGAACAGTCCATAATTCAGGACATCTTTCAAACTCTGATTCAAAGTGCACAAAATTCGCTGCTTTGCAACCCACACTGAAGCTTCTGGGTTAAATCTAATGCATTTCTGCAAAGACAAAATATTTTAAAATCTAATTAATGAAAAAAAAAAACAACACCAACATTTAAACCAACATTCTAAAACTTAACAAATGTCATAAATATATATAAACATACATAATAAACTTACAAATTCCATGACAAAACATACATCAATAGAATTGTATTTCAGATGTGCATTTCTCTATAATAACTAATACACAAGTACTGTGAAAACACAGGACAACTCAAGTCCTTCCACAAACATCAGAGACCATATCCTTCCTCAGAGAAAGAACAACTTCCTGGCAAACCTGTTTGAAATGCCAAGTGAAAGAGATGTTACAAGATATTTAATCATCCACTTGATTCTAGATGGTTCTTTTAATCAGTCTGATCTACAATAATTTCACCAAAAAAACCCAAAGAAACAAACAAACAAAAAAAAAAAAAACAGTATTCAGGCAAGAATCATAGAATAGGATTCTAATTCATTTTAATCTACATCTATCTCAGGGTAAATTTATGGAAGGAACTATACAACGTAATGCAGCAGAAGACTTGAAAACCTTGAAAATCCTTTCCAGTTCTCTGGTTCTTACCAAGCTGGAATTTAAGAAATTTAGGAATTTCACAGTTGTAGCTTACATTGTTCTCATGGGCTATGAGCTACCAGCAGATGGCAATGCCTAGAAACCCCTCTGTTGCCGCTGGTGTGCGTTATGAATGTACGGTGCTGCTGACTCACCCCACAATATAGGGATAGTTTAGTAGCAAAAAACTACAGAAACACAGATGAAACATAAAACATACTTTGCATTGACAGATATGGGATCTGTTCTTACCACCCTTTCTGTTGCATCTGAGGACCAGATAAAATGTGATAGTTTGTCCTGAAGTCTAGCTATGCAGACTATAAAATTGCAAGAGTTCTTTCAAATAAGAAATAAAAATGAAGCCCTGAGTGGCTCAAAAACCACTGCCAAAACCACACGAGACCACTCAAAATCCAAGTCTAGAAGCAAGTCAGCACGTCAGCGTTGGTGCTGAAATGTGAAAGCTGTACTTTTGATATTAAAGCTCTTTGGATCATGATAGACTTGGTCAATTATAATGTTGCACTCCTGCACACTGGTGACAGTAAGTCACTAAGCGCAATAGAAGGACTGGAAGGAAGGGAACGTAGCTCCCCCACTCCAGCTAAAGGGAAGATATTCATTCAATAGAAATAATGTTCATGTTACAGAATCTCTGAGGAATAACATTTATCCATTCAAAATCTATGAACCAACACATCTATTTCATCAGAATCGTGAAGTTGTCAACCACACAGAACCGCGCCGCGACAGAGGAACCATGACAAACGGTTTGTACAGCTGCCTTCAAAATGTGATTGTCAGAATATCAAAACACAAGTTATTCCCCTCAATAGGAGTTGTCAATATTAAAGATGTGACAACCAAAAAGTGAATTCAAATGAGAGTTGGGTACCATGAAAAAAAAATGGAGCAAGTCACTCATTTTGATTTGTGCTTGGTGTACAACTTAGTTCTTGGAGGCACTGCTTTTCCTCCTCAAAATGCATTCAGAAAACACAGGATTCATGAGATGAAAGGTCAAAAAACCCCATCTGGCCACAGTGCCTTCAGCTGGCAAATCAGATCACCTGTCCAGATCAAGGGCATAAGAGTAGATATCAGCAGCACCCACAATGGTTCCATCATCAAACTGAAGATAAAAGGGAAGATCAATTATAAACAGAAAGCAGCAGTGAACAAGCAGACACAAAATAGGATACAGAAGAATACTTGTGAAAAGCTGCAAAGGAAAACGTGGAACAGATCCGAGGCAGCGGATGGCAGCACAGAATGGAAAAAAAGTAAAAATGAAGGCATCTTAAGAAAAAATGTGACTCAAGCTGCAGTTTGACAACTGGGTTCCTACCTTCCTAAGACAAAAATTGCACAAACTCAGTATTTTATCTAAGAAAGAAAAGCATTAAAGGGAAAGATTCTTAATTCTAAAGGCCAATGAATACTGGAAAAAGTAAAGAAAGGATACGAAAGTATAAAAAGCAATGCAGAAGTGGAAAACCAAAAAGTAGCTACAACTTAAGCTGTTGCTAAACTAAACTAAATTACGTCACTTCATGCTCCTTTGATTAAACAGACTAATTTTAAACACCTCTTATGTTAAATTAATTATAATTATACAGCAAATGGGGTGTATGTTGAATTTGCCTTGTAGCTATAACACAGCTCATGAACTATGATCTTCTCCAAACTTCGCTACACTATATTTAAGCTGTCATTCTTCCTGTTTGCAACCTTGAATTCAGATTTCACTTTACGGTACAGGAGCTTGTGGGCTGATAAGTTAAATCATAAACAGATCATCTGCTATGGAATTGTTCAAAACAATTGAGTTACTTTTCATTAAGAGTTCATTGAAAAGGAAAAAAAAGTAAAAAGTAAAACAATAACAATGAACAAATGAAACACAAAACCAAAATTCCTTTTTTGGTTTATTTAATTTCCTGCACAAAATGATTTTTTTAAAAAATAATTGTTTCAATAGTGTCAATAAATATTATTGGTGTAAAAAAATAGAGTCATGAAATAAGAGGACTTAACACCGTATAAACTAATGGAGTGGTACTGTAATTTCAGCAGCCATCCTCATCTAGAAGAACTTTTGAAGTACAAGAATTTAAAAGATAATGCTCCCAACTCCAATAGAGATTTCTCTGAGTTTCTGTAGCACTGTGCAGATTGGGCTTTAAAAAAAAAGAGCTCTATAACCACACCTGAGGCCACATTGTCAAAACAGCTCTTCCCTGTCAGCCTGTAGACAGGTCATCTCTATCATTCTAAAAATGAAGTTAATTAAAAGGAAAGGATTAATTTCATCCGAGATAGATCTTCAATGGCAGCACAGTATGATGTAGATCTTAAATGTCAGCACAGAGTGATGTATGTAGCACGCATCCATAAAAAGAATGTGTTTTTATAATCATCTTTGAAATGAAAAAAGTCTGATGTCTACCATCAATTGAAAATCCCGACAACACATTCAAGGAGGCCGAGGGTAATTTAGGTAATTAATCACAAACTTGGACAGGTTGTGGTTCTAGATAGGATCAGTAAGTACCAAGACCTTCTCCAGGATGAGATTGTTATTCCTATCGTAGCACTTGTGGAGGACAATCATTCTTTTACTTACAAAGTTACAACACCAAACTTTCCCCACTTTATACTCCTAACATTCCAGACACTGAATTTTATAAACTCAACCATAAAAGAAATGCATCTTAGCAGTTCCTTGTGAGAAAGAGTGAGGAATTTGGACTGTGGATTAATTCCAATACATACAAAACAGCCAATTTTTTTTTTAAATTAAATTTAATTTTTCAATTTAAAAAACATAGCATTTATTCTCATTTACTCAATTAATCGGATTTTTTTTAATAAATGAGAAGTCTGTTCAATTCTTTCTGTAAGATGTGAGAGATTAAATCTTTTCTTGAAAAGTCTCTATTTTCATCCAACAGATTTAGGGATGTGCAACATAACCATAGCTCCACAAGTTAGCTTGCAAATAACTCCTCTAGGAAAATCAGAAAAAGTTTGGTTTATCCTCTCTGGTATGTTTCCAGTATAAGTGGTGAGGAGGTGAGAGAAAATAAAACAGCAATTTCATGTCATTGTAAAAACCATGGAACAGTATGATGCCACGCTTTACTCTTCCTCCAAACCCAGTGTGTTGATTTTTCTGGGTGGAAGTCTGAGGAACAACAACGATTAGTAAAGGCAGAGCAGCAAAGGAAGAAAGAAAGATTTATTTGTGCTTCTGTTTCCTCATCTTTATTCTCTAAAAGCCACCAGCTATCTAACAAGGATATCTTTTTGTCAGAGGATGACAGAGAAAGGCAACTAATATGGTAAAGAGAGAGGGAGAGAATTTGATAACCTCCTGCTAGATCCCAATCACAAACTATCTCATGAAAAGAGAAACCAGAGAAGACAACAAGGTTATAGATGTATGAGGCTTTTGTAGAGACAACATGTGATTTTGGGGGTTCATCCCTCATCTTCTGATGAGATCTTAGATGCCTGATTCTTTTTCCTCTCCCCAAACACCCAGAATGCAGATCAGAGAGGTATTTCGCTTTATGATCACAGCTTTCATCAAGTTAACATACTAAATACACTCTCTTGGATATGATGGTGCCTTTAATTAAGGCAGTCAGACATACAACTGAGGTAAAAAGTGTAGATAATAAAAAAAAAAACCAGAGTATAAATTTTGCCTCTAATTTGTTAAAAGATTGTAAGAAAATAGAACAGATCTACCACATATTCAAGCCAGGAAAGCTGATCATTTAACTTCATTTTTTTGTTTGTTTGTTTTTTTACTTGCAATGCAATATTCCTTACCGTTTGCTGCAGATCAGGTATTATGATTCGAATCACTAATGTGTTGCTCTGACTGTCTTCCATTCTGCTGCTTGGCTTTTCTGCAGTTGCTCTAATTGTGTCATAAATAGTTTCTTCTTTGGAGCTGTCTGATTCAGATTCAACAGAATAGTCGGAAAAGCTTTGTGCCATTTCATCTTCGCTTGATGTTGGGCTACGAGGCATGTTCAAGTGTTTATCCTGCCAATACAAAGGAGGAAGAGAAAAAGATAAGTTATACTTAAAGTCTTAACAATTAATCAGCTACAAGTTTTGTTTTCTTGGAAGTAACATGCATTTAACAACAAAGTTAAATGTTTTATCCTCCTTTTATTTCCTCCTGTAATTTAAGTGGGTAGGCAGAGTGTAATGGAAATAAAACTGGCTAATAATTTACTATAGAAGAGAAAGAAGGACGAGAGAAAGAAAAAGAGTAATAAAAGGGAAAATAACTTTTCTTCCCAGGCACACCCAACCTCCCAAAGGATCCTGAAAATCCCAGCATAATTACCAGGTTCTCTGCTAAACAGTACTGTTGTAAAATGTACTTAGAACTAGATCTGGCTTTGAAGCCTACTTCTCCCCATGTAAAAAGGCATTTCAGAAAATTAATATAGGTGCCAAACTACCATCATCTTGTACATTGAAAAACTGTACAGGTCAGGCTTTAATAAAAGACAGTCTTTTCAAATAGCAGAATCAACCAAAAAATTAAATACTATAGGGAGCCACACAGATGCAGATGCTGCTTTGTGGTTTGTGGCTCCTACAACATCCTTTAATATCAACACTACCAAAATCTATTATACATACCATGTATACATACAATATAGATTTTAGAAACATTTTTAATCTGTGGTATAGATTAGGCTAAATGAAAGCAACAATTATTCCAAAGTAAGGACATTTGTATTCAGAGGCCTCACAGTAATAACAGTAGAACATTTTCCTTCTACGTTTTTCCATGACAGCAGCAAAACACAAACTAAAAGCTTCTTCAGGAAATGAAAATTATTATTCTATGGAAAAACAGGAAAAAATTTATACTGGGAAAAACTGAAAAGCTCACCATAAACTTTGCAGTGCTTGGTAACTAGATACTCTTCCAGTTTTCAGAGGCCAGAAATATGTAAACATTATTTTCCATGAGAAACCTCCCAAGACAACTTCTTTGCTTTTTAATTTTTTAAAAAATTCTCAGTCAAAAGAAAAAAACAAAAACCAACATAACAAGCAATTCCACTGTCAGACCACATAAAAAAACCAAAGACCTTAAAGCAAAAGTAAAGCACAGGAGGGTCAAGTGACTTTGACAAGGTCACTCTTATACCAGGTGAATGTACTGAGAAATCCAAATCTAAGTTTTCAATAATGGTCCCACAGTCAGATCTTCCAAAGTAAAAACAGTCAAACAACAGCAGGGACTAAGTGAACATTTTTTACCATTGTGTTTCACAGTTTAGTTTGAGCCAACTAAATATTGCAACCAGATTCCTCATTCCTCTGTGCCATCCGGTCATTTATACCGCAATGATTACCAAGCTGGCATAAAAGGCTACTGCTCTAATTTACCGTTTTAAGGTGACCATATGTTGGAGCCAACATTTACACCAGAGGACAGGCAGTGGTGAGGCAGACCTAAAGCTTGAGGTCAAGGACAAACATTTCCAAAGCACATCACATACCCACATCATCGAGTCTTATTGTTACTCCTGATGAAGGACAATTCCAGTGTTATTACCCTCAGCTATAATTACTAATGAAGACCAAAAAAAAAGCATTCAACAATCTGAAAGCATGCCAGTTCACAGCAGCTTAAAGCAAGGCTCTATTTGCAAAAGAAAACTCTTGAGGGAGTATTTCATTTTCTTACTGCTTCACTGAACTGTAGATTAATGCTACTCTCCAAAGCACCTTAATTCAATAAAAAGCATAAACATTTCAATGGCTTCCTTATTTATCTACCAATGCTACATCACATGAAGCCAAAATGTAGTAGGTTGATACACAGTATTTAGGTGTGTAAGAGGGACAGGTCAGGGAGTGTGAGAAAAAAAGTCATTAAGACCATCACATGGTTTGTCTCTCCCTAAAGCCATTTGAGAGTTCAAAATATTCCAGGGCAACGGATTCAACTTCTCTGACAGAGAGTAGTGAACTGCAATTATACAGTATACAAATGAAGAATTAAGAAAAAAACTTCCTAAGGTTTTTAGCAATTGGATTTTCATGCAAAAACTACACTGAAATATCTCATTATGGAATAACAAAGGGAAATCACTAGCTCAAGAACCAATACCCAGGTATCAAACATTCAAGTTTAATAAATAGTAGGACAAAGAACACCTTGGAGACTCATCAACAAAGCACAAAGCACCTAATTTTCTGGAATACAGATAAAAATAAAAAAAATACATAAGTAACCATGGAAAGGATAATGAAAGACTGTGTCTACAGTGGCATAAAGAACAGAACCAGTGCTATGGAGGAGGAGATCACTTAATTGCCTTTTTTAAACAAGACACTAAGCACTGGAGAAACTAAACCAGTACAGGTCCCAATGTAGCACAGATCCTGGCAGGGAGGAGAGGTCCAGCACATCTCCCTGAATCTACAGACATCTTGGGGCAATTTGGGTGTTGGGCTCTTAAATTGTGTGGAAAAGGAAGAGACCACCATTTGTTAACCAGAGGTGCTCACTACCATGGCTCCCACAGGGAAGTTGGTATCTTTTAGGAACTGTTTCCATTTTGTCCCAGTGATATTCCAAAGACTTTTCCACAATGAAAACTATTATGTCAGGAAAAGTAAGGCAGGTTGCCTGGCTTATCCAGGCTTGTACAGCGTAAGAAAATATAGCACTCTAGGTTCCTAATTCCCAACTGGCAATTCATTGGTTCAAAAGGATGTTATATAGACAAAATATAGATTAGGTTTTGCTGACATGATTGTCTGGAATGTCTTCTTTAATTTTCTTAAAAATGCTACAGATAATACATTTCCTATAGTTAAGCTGGTTGTATTTTATAGCAATGTGGTACATCAGTGGCTGCTTTCAGTATAGAGAAGTGCTGAGTGAAAAGAAGTTTCTCTGTAAATGAATAAAAACAGATTTCCAATGATCTTGGAAGTAAATTCATAATAAAAACCACCACCACAACAGTTTTTGCTCCATCTCACATCCTCTGTCTGCATTTTCGACTCTGGTACCTTGAGGTGCCCGTGTATCCCAGCCCCAGGTGTTCTCCTTCCCTGGTCCCTGCATATCCCACAACCACTGGCTGAACAAAGCAAGGATGAGCTCTGCCTGGGAAAACACCACTTCTGACTCAGGAAGATCATAAAACATCTGGAAGATGCAAGAATAAAAGGATGGCTACATGCTTACCCTTATTGTTGTCCTTTTCCCTCAGCACCTTGCCCTTTAGCTCTGCAGGAGCACCGGGGAGTTTACTCTGCCCCCATGGCTATCGCTGGGTTATGTTATTCAGGCCAACAGGCCAGATGAAAGAATTTGAGCTCAGATTCCTACCATCCCCTCACAGATGCTATTTTTAGATTTTTTTTTTTTCTCTATCCAGCCAGCAACTTTCACAAAATCTGCAGGAACTTCTTATCCTGCCATTTTTTACCACCCTACCATTAAGGAAAGTTTAAAACAGTTTATGAATAAAATAAATAAAAAAACATGGGCAAGTAGCGTGACCACCTAACTGCTTTTTTCTTAAAAGAAAAAAGAAAGGAAAAAAAAAGACTAAGAGTGTATTATAAAAGACTGGAATTAAAACAGTGCACAGGTTACCAAAAGGCAAGAAATTCAACTCCCAGAGCTCGCTCACTCTATTGGAATGGTGTGCTCCAGTGAGTGCAAACTGGCAGTGGAAAAAAGCAAGAGCAGTGACAGATTGATCCATTTTTTGGAGCCTTATGGTTGTCAAACATCATATGAAAATAATTTATTAAATATATATCTATTTAAATGTATTTTTAACTATCTTAAATATTATAAACTTAATATTTACTACAGGGTTTAAAATATCATTGATATGGACACACATTGGATGGAGTATCTTCATGAAACATAGATGTATTATAAGATACACAATGCACTTGCCTACTACAGAAATTTTATCATCAACTTAATTATGGCTATGTGCAATTATGTTCATCCTGCAAAGTAATAAACCCTCCTATCTAGTTTCATATTGGTAAATATGGAACATAATGATATATACACACACACAAACATCTATTTTAAAAGCTACATCCCATATAAAGTCCCCTCCCTACCATATCCTACACCAGCACCAGCAAATACAGCAAGTACAGGTGTGTTTGTCCAGTTTGCCTGGAGCAAACCCAACAGTCAATATGGATCTGATAACCACCAAAAACGAACAACCACGTGCACAGAGATCCCACAGAACAACGCTGCAGCTGTGGCAAAGGCTTCTCCAGGGATTCTGCAGTGGGCAAGACTAACATATGGCAAGACAGAAGGAAATGCACCTCTAATACAGAGGGAAATCACAATAAAGGACATTAAAGGATGCAATCCTTCCTTACCTGACCTGTGAGATCTTGGTTTTGTCACGAGGTGAACGTAGGCTGGGGTCTTACATGAGTGGTCATTTGGGACTAATCACAATAGTGATTGGTTCTCCTCTCTCTAAAATCCAGCTGAGGCACATGCATCAAGTGTCTTGTTCAAGGCCAACAAGACTCAATCCAGAGCAAGGTTTCAAATTCAAGGGTGACTGGCTCCGAGTCATGATAAGAACAATCTATTTTTATATAAACATTCATTTGCACAATAACAGTCCTGTTGCCTGCAGGGAGAAGTCCTCCAGACTGCTATTGTCAGATGAGTTAAAAATGTACCTGTGGGAATACCTCAGATACAGAGTCGGCATTGTTACAGGTTGAGTAATGCCATTAACCAGACTGTGAGAAAAGTTTGCTGCTAGAATAACAGCCACTGCTAGAAAGAGGTATTTAATAATTAACTCTGAAGAAAAACTATTCAAGAAAGGGATTTCCGTCTGTCTAAAACCTGCCTGAGCTCCTAACACTTGGATTCTGTGGCTTTATTTGGGATTATATATATCGGCTCAAGAACCAGCTCGCCGAGTTACCGAATTAAAATGCTGGAGAAGATCAAGTATTGGCTTTTCTAATTATATTAATATTAAAACAAAAATGCATCGCAGACAGAACTGAAGATGGGGGTGTACCATCTCAACACACCATGCATTTCACACCTCTCCACTGTTCTGCAGAAAAGGTCATGTAGAAGAAAATCTGAAATGAAAACCAACTCCAATGGGCAATTTGCAATTGGATGGGTTCAGTGTGCACTTTGCACTCTTACTTTAAAGCTGGCAATAACTGGCACTGCCTCCCCAAGAAGCGATCCCACACTCCCGCGCTCCCCGGAACCACTCTTGCCCTCAGACTGCTTTAATCTCTGCACTGACATGAACAGTGAAGCAGAACAAAGCGTCGATCCAGGTTAAACACCAGCTTTTTCTGTTTTGGGAGGTTGGTTTCAGCATCCATCACATCTCTGAACTGGATCACTATGCAAATGTTTGCATAAGCAGCAGGAAGAAGATGGCAGAGGGCCAGAAGCAAACAGCCAGGGCAAGAAAAGGGTAGAACTACTTTTTCCAGAGGCAGTATTAATGCTTGCCAGCCTAAAGTGAATCTCAGACACCACTGCCTAAGTGACAGGAAAGAAATCTACATAAATATAGCCATCTGATTAACTCTGATGAAGATCTCTTGATTATTAGCACCAAAATACCATAACTCCAAACAAGACTGCTTACTGAAACCCACTGATACAAAATTTATCCAGGCAAACGCAAAACCTAAAAGAATACATCCACAAGAAGAAAAACAGAAGGTGCACAAGGAGTGGCAACCCAGCCCATAGCAAAATCTGAAGGGAAAGGAGGCACTTGGAGCTCCAACTGTTCTCCCAGATCCACCAGACAAGGAGGCAGCTTTGGTGTTGATGAGACAACACATGAAGCTGTGCTGGTCAGGTTGCAGATCTGGAGACCTTCTACAAAAGTCTCCAATGCCATCTTTATCCTGCTAGGAAAAAGAGTGGTCAGGCAGCAAAATGAAGCACTGTTCCCTCAGCATGGCCCTAAGTGTGCTCCCTTGGTCAGTGCCAGGCAATGCCCCTCGCATACAGGACACACAGTTGAGGTGCTACCAGGTTGGCTGCTCTCTGATCTCCTCAGGCTTCCATGCTACTGAAATGTCTCTCCACTGCACTGCAACACAGCCCCTGTGCTATTCGTTCCCTCAGCATGCTCCCTTGGTCAGTGCCAGACAAAGCCCCTTGCATACAAGACACACAGATGAGGTGCTACCAGGTTTACTGCTCTCTGATCTCCCCGGACTTTCATGCTACTGAAATGTCTCCCCCACTGCACTGCAACACAGCCCCTGTGCTATTGCAGACACTGACTTAGAAAAGCTAAATCTCAAAAAATACTTTATTGGAGATCAGGAACTCAGAAGATATCTGAGGGTCAGCAAATTCCACTTCATGCCACGTGGCTTCAGGGCCAGGGAACACCTCCTGGTCTGACTTTATTTAGTACAGATGTAGTTTTGAGGACTGAAAAATAAAGAATGATGACATATATGAAGGAAGTTAATCTGCTATCCTGCAGTTCCCTTGATCTGCCTCTGTAAAATGGGACAATTAAATCTTGAGTCTTCTCTAAAGCACTTGCACTTTGTGGAAAAAATGTTAGAAAACCAAATCACTTGCACATTATACAATACAATATTTTGCTATTCACAACCCTCATAATTATGGGTTTATTCCCTCTACACCAGTCCTTCACTTAAACTGACTTTGGTTACACTGTGTGGTAATGCATTTTTGATCTCTCTGTTAAATAACTGAAACACCCCAATAAATATTTTAGATGATGTGTGCTGAGGCGTAAGTATTAACGTACCAGAATGCCAAGCGAAATTCCTCCTTTATTTTTCTCTGAAGCTGTTGTTTTTCAGCATGGTATCTCTGACTTCAAAACTTAAAGACTGATTTGAAATCAGGATTGAAAAATCAATGGTCATATCTGTTTGTTCTCACCAGCACCACCAGAAGATTCTTCTTACTGCCCTGTTTAAGGGCACATCTACGCAGTCCTTGATTTCTTTACTAGGTGGTCTGCACCAGTGTTTTGCAAAAGGGCTCAAGAGTGACTTTTTTCCCTTTTTTGGGGAGAAAAAAGGAAGAAAACTGAGTGAAGTAATTGTTGAACCTGCTCCTTATTTCTGAGGCAGCTTGTTATCCCTTGTTCATGTATATTTGCACAGCACAGAGTTGCCAAGAAGAGGCTAAGCCCCATTAACTTCTGGTATTTAGATTCTTAAATACCAACATCATATGATTAAAGTGGGTCTTAAGATCAGACTGTAAGAATGTAATTTATTTTTTTTGAAACAGATGTACTTCACCATTAGCACTCCTATGCACATACAAGATCTACACATGCAACCTACTTCTCAGTTTTCAAAAAGTTTCTTTGGTTTCCAAGTAGCTTTGGATGCTAAAATTCTTCTTTGTCCTCTGTCTGTTCTACTTAGTATTTATTTTCCTTGTGAACTATTCAGCCAGTCACAGCATCTTCACGGAAAGACAGAAGTTCAATCAGGCAGATGCAAAGAGAGATTTTGAGGAAGGATAGATACAAAGAATACAGGAGACAAGCGACTTATTGTGCTGAATGAGCAAGGCTGGAAGACAGGCAGAGAAGTAGATGTAGGAAAAGCTTAAAAACATTTGAAGTATGAGTTCAACATAAGAAAACAGAACATGCTAGCAGGAAGAGGAAACGGGTATAGATTTAGCACAAAGTGGCACAGTCAGGTTGGTTAAAATGGTTTAAAATCTTTTAAAATATATTTATTTATTTATATTAATAGGGGGAACACAGTGAGTATTTATAAATGTTAACCACAGTGAAGTTTACAGTAAAGGCCAACTCCCACCGGCAATATAATATCTTAAGTGCCTTCTTTTAAGCACCAGTGCAATTCTCTCTGACCTTTATTTAAAGGTCATTCTTCCAGACAAGGAATTACGGCCAGCCCCACGAGCCCCAAGGCAGGTAGCTTCTAGGTTCATTTCTATAGTTGTTTTTAATATGGCCTCTAGTTTTGTACATTTATTAGAACTTCCATATTCCAATAGATACACTAACAAACAACAGTACTCATAAAACCACTTTTTAAACATTGCTTGCAATGGATACTATGGTTTATCTAGGACAAAATCATAATGCACTTTGAAGTATTAAATAAGAGACTGGATCCCAAAGCAATTGTATAGTCCTACTTGTAAAAACAACTTGACTTTGGAAAGTCATCTGCTCAGGATGTATGAATCCATAATTCTAAAATACTTTAAACGAATGTTAAGCAAAAGAAGTTAAATAAGTAGCAACTAAATAACTAATTAAAATATCTTGAAAAACAACAAAGCTTTTTAAGAAAATGCATCAAGCATAGTATCCTAGATACCAAAGTTCACCAGCACCCCAAATCTGACATGTGTCCTCTTGGACCCATAAATTCAAATAAATACTCCATCCTAAGCAAGTAGGTTGGATCTGTCATATAATCTTTCTATTGTCAATCTTGCTTGGAGCAGAAATACATAGAGTAACATTCTGAGACCCTTTTAAAGCAATTTCATACTTTACATGGGGAATCAATCATGTATGTAATCCCTCTGCAGTCACCAGAATTACTTCAGGAATAGCTTCAACAAGACTTGACCCCTGCATGTTGTATTCATGAGCAAAACAACAACGAGGGTAAGCTATGAAAAGCCAACGTGAAATACTGAAAAGTTTATCAAGTTCTGGATCCAATAAGGTGTTTCTTCATAATATGACAGCTTTTCAGTTATCCAACCAGGAAAATATGCTACAGATTCAGCTGTTACACTAACTCTGTCCCCAGTTCGAAGTACCACTTATGGATGGTTCTCTGGAAACATTCAAGGTCAGGTTGGACGGGGTTCTGAGCAACCTGATCTACTTGCAGATGTCCATGTTCACTGTAGGTGGTTGGACTAGATGACCTTTAAAGGTCTCTTCCAACCCTAACTATTCTATGATTCTATGATTACAAATGTTTACTGTCATGAAACATACCTGTATATAGTAACTGGAGATCTCAAAGTTGCAAATTTCAGCAATGAAAAAACCAAAAAAATTCCCCTTCAGTTACTTAAAACGGGAATGATACAATGTGAGTAACTAGATATGAATTGTTCTCTTTAAGTAATGCAGAAGTAATACACCACTTCAATTTTAAAAAGTCATTATCTATTTATAAAAGATAGAAATAATTCTCATTTCGGTTTCCCCAGAAATTTTCCTTACAAAACAGAAGCATGTAGGGAAAGCAATTTTATCTTCTAGCCTTTCTGCTTCCAGCCTCTGCTTGCACTCAACTATGTAAATATCAAAAAGATTATCATATGTTGGAAGGGAAAGGACATACAAGAATTTTAAAAGATTTACAACAGGAATTTGAAAAAATTTCAAAGCTTGTTGAATATAATTACCTCAGGTTCATCTCCTTGGCAAACAAAGCAGCTTAGTTGTTTGTTAATTTGCATTTTATGCTTACCAATTTTTTTCCTCTTTATCCATAAGGAAAATATTTTTGTGACAATGCAAATACTAACATAATCATATGTTAAGAGATAAGCACTCTTGCTGTCTTGTTATGTAGATTAGATCAGGTCCTGAGAGTAGATAAAGCAGATTCGCTCTTCTCCTTCCACATGGGTTAGCATTTAGAGTTGGCTATAAAGTTTAACCTGAATTTTCTTCAGATGCAATCCTGATGGGGACCACTATGTTATTTTATTTGATGTGTTGCTAAAAATAGTCTCATTGTTTGCATTATTTTAATCAAAGAAATAATACGCCAGTTGAAAAAGCAAAGCTTCAAACAGATGCTCTATTTTTGTTATAAAATTATGAATTATCTTTGTCCAAGAGCTGGTTGAAAAAATTCCATTACCCTTTCTTGTTGTGTGTGTTGGGTTTTTTTCTTGTTTAGTTTCAACAAATTCATTTTTGTTTCAACTCAGCAGAAAACACCCCTTGAAGCTGGTAGAGGACACCAGGTACCCAGTGTCTTCACAGGCTGATAGGTGGGATTTAAGGCCACAGATCTCAGACTCTCCAGTTTGTCAAGTCTGGGGCAGTGCCCTGTAGTTGGAGATTTCCAAGTTACACCACTCCAGTGCGGTGCTCTAGGGAGGACACCAAAATACAAGAGATTTGTTCCAAAGTTCGAAGAAACCAAGTTTTGAAACACAGAAATCCTCCACAAAATAGAATTTTTTTCTTCTATATAGATCTGCTTAACTAGAGCAGTTTGCAAGCTGTCAAATGTTTCAGTGACCAGCTTCATTTGTAGTTAGGTTTCATTGGAATTACTAATGTCAGAGTCCAGAAATCTCAGATCAGGAGCAGTTGTTCAAACATAGGTCAAGTTGTGACCATAATTTTTCAGCGGCGTCGGTAAATGTATTGGCAACACACAAGGCAATATAGTAGGCAAATAAACAACTAGTTCAGTTGCTGCTTTAATTTCTGAGTAGTTGAGCAGGAACAAGCCCTAGCCTCACTTAGGACCACTGAACCAACTTGCATAGTGAGGAAGGAAGAAAGGCAGAAGGAACTACCAGGTCTTTATATAATTAATTTATTTTCTTAATCAAGAGGGAAGCAAAATTAAATGGTGACCCAGAAAGGATGCACACACTGTAGAAGAACTAGGGCAGGTGACCAGCCCTTGGTTTAGCCAAACTCCAGTGGAAACAAAGCTGTGCGCCGTGTCCTCACTATCTTTGCGCCCATCTGTGGATGTCTGCAGCAAACA
>NW_010308659.1:228400-253661 GCF_000700745.2 Antrostomus carolinensis
TTCTCCTATCCTAACTGCAGAAAAACTTACCCCATTTTTTTCAGAGGAAATTTTGAAAAAGGAATTCTGCTGATGGTATCTGCATCGTGCATGCTTATTTTCCAACCCAAGGTAAACAAATCTTGGGTCTTAATTCATACTCCAGTCTGTGCAAGCAGGTCTGAGCTCATGGCACAATTAAGGGCATTCTTTAGGATTGTGAATGTGAACAATGACAGTGACAGCAGACTGGGGAAAAGTATCTGTAGGCTCAGAAAGGTTAAGATATCTGCCACGATGACCCAGGCAGTACAGTGGTTCTGTAGAAGAACTGAGAAATACATTATTCTCTTGACCTTTGATTCAACTCACTGTAAAGATGGTGTAATTTCTACCTGTTTATGTAGGTCTCTAATTCAGTCACAGGTAGTGTAAGTCCTAAAATGAGTTTGTTGAAGAACCAGAAATACTTTAAACGGATTTATTTCTAATTGGCTAGATTTCATGTTGATTGTACTCCTGTAAGACCTGATTAAGTGAATTCATTACCATTTATAATTTTATGACAGCATATTTTGGAGATTCCAGCCATGGAAATCATCACGGTCTAATCAAGATATTCAAATTGAATATGAAAACACTTCAAAAAAAAAAAATCTTGGTTGAATCATAAAATTATAAAAATTTAGGTATAAAATATTCCTAATAAAAAACTGCATTTCTTGAACTCCTATTGAATACTACTAACAGTTTCTGCTATTAAGAAAGTGTTTAGTAAAAGTTCTTACTAAATGCTCCGTAAGTAGTTGATGATACAGGATTACACAGTCAGAAATCTTTGTGATGGCCACCCACACGGAGCTGTGTTTCTCTAGGAATGAAGAGCAGGGATGCCCAGAAATACCAAACTTCAAAGAACTCCTAGTTTTTTATAAAACTGGGGGCTGAGGTGTCCCTACGAGATGCATCCTTCACTTTGCTTAACTTCTTTCTATTTTGCTGCTCAAATACTTCCACGTGTATTGCTAATTTGAACAATTTCTATGCAAAGCTCATTTCCTAACCCTGCTGTTGGTGCTGTCAGAGCTACCTATCCCTGCACCTCATTATGAGAGAAGAACAACGTCTAGGCAGCTCTGCTTACCATGTAATGCAGCTGTGCAGGGAAGGAAATAATTAAGCCCATCATGTGAACCAAATCCTTCAGGACATATCCATTAATGAGATTTACTGAACCCACTCTCTGCTTTGCTGCTTGCAGGAATGAAGGAGGCAGAGACAGAGTGAGAAAAGCCCTCCTGTTCAGCATTAATATAAAAGGAGAAATACATTTTGTTCGATTCACACTTTTAAAGGAAAGAAGCATTAAAAAGAGATTTGCCATTAGGTTTTATGCCTGCTTTGTGTTCTCCCATGGATTTTATTTAGTCTGCCTCACAGTTCTTTTTACACTTGCCATCACTTAGCTGCCTCACCTCAAAAGTTTTCTCCAGGACTTAATAAATCTACACTCCTCCACATATTTTTTTCAACAACCATTTCTGCCCCTTTCATGGTGCTGGAATCATATCCAAGTTTAACTTTCTTATATGCTTTCATTTTTACTTCATAATTTTGACATTCCTCCTGTCTCTCCCTTAGGTCACAGGGAGCCACCAGCTGCTCCCCAGGTTTTTGTACATGATTTCAGGTTGTCTCCTAACTTTCCACCCAACATATAGGTCACCAGGGGCTGCTCTCTCCCACCACAAACCTGCAGCTCTCCATTTGCCTGCCAGCTGCATTTCCTACCATCACAGTTTGCCTTTTCTTGCCATGCAGGGATCCCTTTGCATCTACATGAGGCACGCTGGGTACCAGAGCTGCACAGCCACTGCCTCAGCAGGAGGACCAAGGCAAAGTGGGATGGCCCTCAGCCCATCTCTTCTTGCAGCACTGCCCAGGATGCTGCCTGGATCTATGCAGGGGCTGGATCCCTTATCTTCTAGCCTGAGGAAGACTCACTAAATCATAGCAAGTCAGAAAGACTACATACAAAACAATGTTTTGCTATATTAAAAAGAATCAAATACCTATATATATATATATAATTACAATATTTTCTATGTTGTAATACAGGGTGTTAAATACATGCAAGTACATAAAAAAAAGAAAAAAAACCAATCTAACCTACAGACTCAAAACCAGACTGATACGTGCAACAAAAACTTATAATACTATTTTTAAGAAAATCAAAGAACTAGGATGGAAGTTCCATTTCACTAACTACTCAAAGCACGTAAATTGCAGGGGAGTGTTTACAGCCTGTATCAAACATCACTGTCACTGCTGGCCCTCACCATGGAACAGCACAGCGTGCTCAGTCATCAATGTCTGCTTTTCACATCTGCAGTGACTGTGACTACTAAGAATGTAAATGGGGAAGAATGACATTAAAAAACCCCCAAAAAACCAAAAAAGGAGACTGAAAAGGTAAGCAAAGGCCTTACACAATCAATTCATCTATATTTTAAACTATATTTCAGTGTTTATACATTATCAAACTAGTTATAAGGAACTGTTGTTCCTTATGCTTCAGACTTATTTGAAAGGTAGTTCAGCCATACACTGATGAGTAGTACTGAACAAACAGTTTAGTAGCACTGAGCAAATCATTTCAAAATCGAGCTACTTCAGTTTATTTTCCTGTTCTTAGAATTATTTCATAAAACTTTTTAAATTGTGTTTTACAAGAATCACAGAAAAGACAAAATTTTTAAAAAAAAGGAAAAAGAAAAAAGAACTATGTAGAGACTAGAAGCCTTTTTGAATAGAAACCAATGAAAATGCAGCATATAGATAAGGCAAAAAACATACAAGGAATATGTTTGTGCTCTGCTCTGACTCACTAGTCCATCAATTCTCACCTAATTGTATGACAAGAGCATTACAGTAAAAAACTCCAGAAATTCTTTATCCAAATCTAACATCAGCTGCAAATTTACAGTCAACTCACTAATAAATTGCTTCCAGAAAAAAAAAAAAAAAGAAGTTTTTTTAACATGTCTAATATAGAAGTATTATAACATTGGTCTATTTGCTAGTTCACATTTAAAGTCTATTCGGTAGGAGGAAGAAGAGAGCTGTTATACGTGAAGATAGAAGTTAACAAGATCTGCCAACTGTCTTCACTACAGGCAACAGTTAAGCTGCAAATTCCCCTGCTCTGAGATCATTCTTGTCATCCACCCAACACTGTAAAGCAGGATGAGGAACATTTTCCTTGTTGGGGATCAAACAGGTTTTTCAAGAATTTTTGAGCACCTGTTGATTGAACTAAACCTTAGCAGAATCCAGCAAGACACACGGTTGAAGTCCTGGGCTGTAACTGTAGGTTTGCTCACCTGACACAAGTAACTTAAATCAGTTCTCTACAAAATCAGTTTGGCACCCTTACCTGTCAACATACAGAAGAGAGCAACGGTGTCAAGAGGATCATCAGAATCTAGGTCTCTTGCATCTCAGCTTCCTGTAAAAAATACAGAAGGACATAAAGCAGATTGATACGTGGAGACAGAAATTCAGTGACCTGATGACCATTCTATTTAAAATCTATAAAGCAGAAACGCTCACAGTACAAAGGGGATTTTGATATGTTAGTCTGCAAGTGAGAAAGGAAGTCTATCACATTGCAAATTTCCAACTTATTCATCATGCTGTAACATAAATATTATGCACAGTTTTGCAAGGGCAGAGCCTGATTTAACTCCACTCACTTCAGAGTGCTTCTGGCAGCATGAAGTCAGCACTAGGGCAAAAACAGCCTCTTTTGGTTATCAAGACAGACATAATTTCAGGCCACACCTGACAGAAGGTGAAAGATGTGGCTCTGCTGTTTCCCACAGACATCTTCCTTGATTTAAGTCTTCCCAAAGCTCTGAGCATCCTGGGCATGTGCATTTGCTGAACAACCCAAATTTGAGCTGCAACATGCTTGTTCTTCAGGCCCAGGTCCACCTGAGATCCAGAAATTAGGGTCTGCTCTTTCCAGCACCCCAAAGAGACGCTCCAGATGTGTGCTGAGCATCGCAGTTCTGCTCTTGGCACAGTAAGGGAGAGCCCTACTGCTCCTTAACTGACAAGCTCTGAAGTGTGCATGATGAGGTTCAAAATTCATCACCTTCATTGATGGGTCGAAGTTCATGCTGAAGAAAGTCATGCCTATCATGTATTTCTTCCTTTTACAGGTATAAATGGAAGGGAAAATCCAGAGATTTCCATTGAGCAAGGAAGTTTGACAAACTTTTTTATTTTTTGTTGTACTCTGGTGTAGAGTACTCTATCAAAAAATAATACTGGATTATGTTACATCTGTTACTTCTAACCATATTAAGAGCTCTAAACAGACACTCTCTATTAGACACAAGAGAAGTGTAAACCAGTCATGCAGCTCCAGAAAAAATACAGAACATGACCATAAGTGAAACTGGAATTACTCAAGGATAATTCTGGGAAGATCATTGGCACTGCACCATTTACTCCAATATAAATAAAAACTGAATTAACCTCAAATTCACCCCTCCTTCTTCTGTGCTTTATAGACCCTTCCTGCTGTGCACATGCAAGTAATAGTTAATGCTAATAGGTACACTTCTACACAAACATTCAAATATACTTTCAGTGTATTTAAACCCATTCTTTATTTTAATTAAAGATAGACTTTGACATATTTTACTAAAATTAAACTATTCCAAAAGTTTTGATTAGGAAGAAATTACTTACAAATCTGTTCCCAGCACCAATGTAATTCTGCACAACTATCTTAGAGCAACAACAACAAAAAAGCTATTTAAGGACATTTCCCACAAAATTTCCCATGGTATTTTGTACCATGTAGAAGTAAACTGCATTTGAGATTAAATCAAGTAGGTTTTGCAATTCTAGAGCAGGAGATAGAAATGTGATCTCCACAATCATGAATGTCACAGGAAAGGTAAGGAAAGATCACCAGCTGTTTCTCCCAAGGCAAAAACCAGAATCCATACAAGGAAAGAAGTGAGTAGATTAAAAGCAAAGCAAAACCAACTAACTAACCTAACAGGTTTCTTAATCTCTGAGAGACTGCTTCCACTTTTGAACCATCTCTTGTACACACACCAGATTTCAGTTTCTAAATGGATCCAGAGTCAGAGGAGGAAGAGCTACCAGGGACTGGAAATATCCATTGCAGATGAAACTTTCCAAAATTGCTCTCAAATGCTGACACATCTGCCCAACATGTTCCAAAAATGAGCTTTGTTGCGTTTAGGAAAGATTTATAACCTGATCAGTTTTGGATCAATATTGCTAAGATTTACTAAAGGTCTATCTGCAGCAACAGCCAGAACCTTAAGTAAATATTTTGGGAGTTTGTTGGTAAACAACGTAAATAATAAAAGCAACATAAATGTTAAGCATTCAGCTACTAAAAACCCCACAAAAACAAAGGCTACAGAAATTCACTGCAGGGAATTTTTGCACTTCATTGTGGAAGAGAGGAGAATGCCAGCAGTTGATTCTGTTTGGAGGCCAAATTCTTCTATTTACAAAAATTACTTAGTGGCATGACTCTGTATTTTAGATGTTAACTTATTTTTCACAGTACCCTCCAGAGCTAACCTTAAGTATAAGAAAATCAATGTGGAAAATAGTGGTTTGTCAAGAGCTGGAAAAAGCTCTTTAAGAGAGACTATTTGTATATTGTAAATTCATAGAAAACAGATTCAATGGTGCCAACACTGGCTTCTTAATGAGGCTGGGTGAGGTTCAATGGTGAAGAAAGACATCATCATTGGAAAAGTGAGCAACTGTCCTACCTTCTGTTTCTGCAAAAGGATCCTTCTAGCAGCCATATGCAGACAAAAATCACTGAGTCCCCACCAGATCCTGATTTTTCCTCTCCTCAAGCACAGGACCAGTAGAGCAGAAGCTCCTTCTTTACCTCAGTGCCTCCAATACATCCCTAAATAAATCTCTATGCCGCAAAACCCCAAGTTACTCACACATCCCTAGAACTTCCTAAGAAGTTCCTAAGAACATCCCTACCAGAAAAGAAACCTACCTAACAGGTTTCTCTTCCAGATGTTGCTTTCATGTGCGGCTGGGCAAGAAAGCTCAGTCATGCATGGGATCATCGGGCAACATGCCAAACATGACAGACATTTCCCTCCATAGGGGCTCTAGTGTGGGTCTCTCCTATACCTAATCACCAGTTTTTAATATGTTTATAGGAACATAAAACCTTCAGTGATTTCTGCTCCTTTAAAAAATTAGTTGAAGTTGAGCAGAAAATTCAGAAACCATTGGAAAATAGAAGAAGAGGGACAAGGAGGAAGAAAAGAGTGATAGCACAGTCATGTAAGCCATTTCCTTATTAAATCAATCTAAAAAATGCCAAAGCGTAACTCCAAGCCAAAACAGAGACGAACAGTATGGTCAGTTATTTCCATATGCTGTAGAGTGAAGAGATCTGACACTTTTGCAGTGTGCAAAGCAGCATCAGTAAGTTGGTTCAGGGAGCAGTACAGCTGCAGCCATGCAGTATTTATAGTCCTTCCTCCTCAGCTTCTTCATGCTGCTCCTTTCCCCCCAGCGAATTAACCGGGACGCTGCTTCCCAAACACCGAGAGCTGCAGCTGCTTCCACTGCTGGAGGAAAAGCCTTCGCTGTAGAAGGAAAACATGCTGCAGAATAAACATTCCCAAAAAGGACACAGGTCAAATCTTCAATTTTTGGCAAGTTTCAAAATTAGAAATATTCCAGTATTTGTAAGAATTGTAATGAGTGGAATGAAAATGTCAACATTTTTACATTCCTTTTTTTCATGGTAATATGTGCATTGAATGAATCTTCTATACAGGAAGATAACCTCGTTTGTGGGCAGCTCTATGCTTAGATGCACACCTAGGAAAGTAAAAGTTATTAACTAATAAGAGCAAAGCTCAAGTCAATTCAGCTACTGAGTCCATAAGGCATGTCTATAAGCTCCTTGGCAGACAAACATGCATTTATTCTGCCAGTATTCAGACTCACACAAACACAAGTCAAAAAAATCATACAACCATTCTGACAAACTTGTGTGAATATTTCTGCAGAACTTCTTCACATTATTTCAATGCCAGCACAGCCCCAGTTTCTGGTTCTGAACTGGTTCCCAGCTGACCAGCCAGCTCATCTGCACAGACGTCTGCTCAGCCACAGAGAAATATCCATCTCTGTAAATTTATGAGGACAGCATGGAAAATGGATATACTGAAACACTCAGAAATGAAGCATTTGGGAGCATGCAACGAAAGGATTGTTATGTTTTAATTAATACAATTTAAAACAACACATTTCATTAATTTATCCCTAACTTTTACAACACAAACAGCCCTCACAATCTTAATGCTGTCATAGGGTCCTAAGTGTTTCTTCTCTATTTCATGTAAATAAAAATATATCATCAACCTCTAAGACCCTCTTATTTACATACAAGCTCATATTACTAGCAAGCTTATGAAATCAAAGTTAATTTATATGTGATCTCTACAGAACGGGAATACCAGAGGAGTCCAAGTGACTATAGAATATTTTACACAACCCAGTTTAGTCAAAAAACTGCTCCAGCAGTTCAGTTACGCTACATGAAAGTACTAACTGCTGCTTTAACAGTACACTCGTATAATTTATAGAGAGCCAAAGGCACTTTTCACTGCAAGGCTCCAGGCAGTCCATTAGTTTAGTAATACTCAGAGACTCCCAGACGTCTTTAATACTAATAGACCCCAAACACGCACACTTTATTCTGCACTTTTTTTTTCCCCTGCATGTTCAATTGAGAGCTCCAATACTGAGGTAAGTACTGGGACCAAAGCTTGTATTTCTGGCACATGTGTGCATGATGGATTCAAATGCTGCTTGAGAGAGACTTAATAAGCAAACCTGATTTGATTCCAGCTCAGCAAAGAACAAAGCGACAAGCTGAAAAATGAATTTAGCAAGGGGAAAAGCTATCTGAGATTTTGAGAGACTACTGTCATCTAATTCTGCCGTTATATAAAGCCAGAGCAAACAAAGAAAGTGTTTTCACGAAGTTTAAATGTGAACAGAATCAGGAAAACAGTTTGAGGAAGTGGAAAAACAGTTATTTTATTCATCATCAGAGACCATATTTGGGCATATATTTAAAATTCAGAACAGAAAGAAGTCCACATGGACCTTTTTAGAACTAAATATGAAGTCTACAGCTGCTTGAACACTTACTGCAATGAATTCACATATTTGTGACTCTCTTGGTTTTTTGCTATGCTCGACTACTCTAATCGTTTTTTCCTCAGCAGTCTAAACATAACGGCTTAAAGGCTTGTGTATTGTGTGGTAGCAGAGAATGGTCTTCAAAAATGCCAGATGCTTTGTGGCTTCAGATTATCACTATTTATGGCAGCAAGTTCATGCTAACAGTAAAAAACAAAATTTAATTCCTGTCCAGACACAGACAATATAAATAAGTACTGCTAATTTCATATACGCTGAAGACACGGAGAACCTCCACAGTCCCACACATTGCTTCTTTAAAGACACTTAACAGAGAGAGGAAAAAAGCAGCAACAAGAACTTGGGCAACAGAATATGCTAAAATGAGACAAGTCAGCACAAAACCAAGGATGTTCCATGTAAGTGCAAAGCAGATGTACAGAAGAGATTCCCTCAGCCACCCCTCCCATCCATGCACCAGACAGCTTCTTCCAGTTCCCTGGACTTGGAGGAGGAGGGAAGACAAGGCACAAAGGCATGAGCAGGACATTATCCCACCTATGTGAGCTGTGCTCAGGGTCACCTCACCTGCCAGTGCAGCAGGCCCAAATCGTTTCCATGACAGACTCTGCATGGACTGTGCAAGAGCAGAGGACTAAACAAGGGCCATTTCCACTTTTCCTCATTCTGTGCAATGTTCATGACCTCACTTAGACCTGTGTTACAGCTGACTTGACTTTACTGGCCCTTATTAAACCTGTTTCCAAAATACTTAGCAAATTAAATAGTTGTTAGACTTCACTTAGTAGTTTCGACCTGCATGCAAACTGCAGATCTCTTAACACCTTACCCATGCATAATGCAGAAGGAATAGGACATGGGTGAAGTTAAGAGTATATGCAAATCCCTTGCTGAAGCTTGGTGACACACTTTGTCTTTGCTTCATGGCCACACAAGCTGAGCACCACTGGCCAGAAGGTTATGACCACTTGCATTTGGAAGCCATAAGGGGTGTGTGGTGCTATAGCTTGACAAGCATATGAAGCAAAACCTTCTTGTGACAGCAAAAGCCAGGAATCTACATATGTGATGCACGAAGCTTGATCAGTCTGAATAAATGTGGAGTATAGTAACCCACAAGTAAACTTATAAGTAAATGAGTTGATAAAAATATGAGCCTATAACCTAACAAGATCTGAGAAGTTTCAAACTTCACTATCTCAAAATAAGTTCAATGTAACTAGCTGATCTGATTTAGGCAGAATTCAGGTCTGTCTTATAAACATTCTCCACTTTTAAGTAGAAAACAAATAATCAGGAGCTTTAAATAGGACAAGCACAGTAACAGGCAAAAATCCTTCCCAAACTCAAAACGCTACTGGGCAGTATTGCTGCCCAAACAGTCTCACAGAACTTCTGATCCAACATGTCATTGTGCTGCTTTACACCAGAGATTTCCTAGGTACAGGAGCTGTAGGAGGAGCCCTTAGGGCAACAGCTTTCTAGATTTCCCTCCTCCTCTCATAAAGTGGGACAGCCACAAATTCAGAGCATATCACTCACGGCTGCTGGCTTCTCTAACAGATTACTTAGTGCAGTATAAACTTCATTAAAAAGGGCACTTGAGGGAAAACACAGAAGAGTCAGGATCAGAAAAGCTTGCAAGATATTTAAATAGCAGTTGTATTCCAAACAGTTGGACTGACAATGATCTGAAGCAGAGGACGGTTTAACTTATAGGATGAGGATTTTTGAGACCTCTGAGCATGTTATCAACTAAAGAGACTTCAAAAAGGAAGAGACCACATGAAGCAATTTTTTCACCTGCGACTTCATTAAGGGACAGTCTGTAGCCACTAAAACAACTGCAGTACACACAATACTCTGGATGAACATTAAAATCAAGCTCAAGAATAAAACATACACTGCCAACAATCCTTTTCCATCCCAGAAAAATATCTAAATGTCTTGCTAATAGTCTATTAGAAACTTATTTAATGTTTATGGTCAATATTTCTAAAATGAAACATTTTCACTCCAAAACATAAGCTTCAGGAGACTCATGCTACTAGGAAATCCAGGATGTATAAAGAACAACATCATTCCAAACAGCTTAAATTCTGAGTTTATGATAACGAAACAAAGACTAGAATGAGATCCTGCATTTCTGTTGCCTGTATGTAGCAGATTAAAAAAACCTGTTCAGTTATGGAGAGAAAAATACCTCCTTCCTATGCTTATCTAAACATAAAATGGCAATATAATTAGAGAAATAAGTATTGCTGCAATTTATAAGCAATCAGTGATGAAAGAAAAATGTGTCATCCTCAGTGCATGGCTCATAATTATTTCATCTCCCGAATACTGCAAAATCCATGATAACTAATAAATAATAAAAGCTTTTCAAAAAGCCAGAAGGTGCTCCCCTTGGATGTAATTTTTCACATAAGTCATCAGAGCTGTCCAATTCAATGAAGTCAACCCCAAACTTTGAACTGCAAAATTTCTACTCTTTTGTTCTATGAGAAGGTGGACAACTTTGAAACTTAAGATTCACAGAAAGACTTGTATTCTCATTTTCTACCTATACATGTGTGATGGTTTCAGTCTCAGCTCAGACCACACGGTCCTTCACTCACTCCCCCCAACCCGGTGAGATGAGGAGAGAAACACAACAAGGGGCTTGTGGGTTGAAATGAGGACAGGGATGGCTCACTCACCAGTTATGGTCATGGGCAAAAGAGACTCGACTTGGGGAAGAAAAATCAATTTAATTCATTACCAATAAATCAGAGTAGGACAGTGAGACATAACAACCACATCTTAAAACATTTTTCCCCCACCCCTCCCTTCTTCCGGGGTTCAAATCACTTTACTCCCGATTTCTCTACCTTCTCTCCACCAGTGGCACAGGGGACAGGGAATGGGAGTTGCAACCAGTTCATCCCAGCCCCTCTTTCAAGCATGAGGTCCATCCCATGGGCTAAAGAGTTCAGGAACGAAGTGTTCCAACAAGAGTTTCCCACAGAGTCAAGGACCACTTCGGGCACAGCAACCCGGTCTAGCATGGGGATCTCCACAGGCTGCAGACAGGTCTCTGCTCTGGTGCAACTCCTCTCACTGCTCTGGGATTGAGCACCTCTGGGGTCTCCTGGCTCACCACAAGCTCTCAATGTAGTCACAACTGCCCACAGGCACAGCTTCCTGCTCCAGCGTGGAGTCCTCCATGGCCTACACATTGGGATCTGCTCCACCATTGAACCTCCGTGGGCTGAAGGGGACTCCATTTACCTCCCCCTACTCTTCCCCATTGCTGATCTAGGTGTCTGAGGTTCTTTGTCTCCTTCCCTCCTCCTTTATTTTATTCAAGACAACTTATCTCCTTTCTTGCCCCACCAGTTCTTCCTCTCATAAACATGGATTCAAAGAAGCATTTCTCTATTGCTAATTGGCTCAGCCTGGGCTGGAGGCGGGTCCACCTTGGAGCCAGGAGAACTTTGCAAAGCTTCTTACAGGGACCATCATTATAGCCCCTTCCCCCAGTACTGAAAACAGCCCCCACACACAAAACCAACACAACATGTAACTAGATTTTGAGCCTAAACTCAAAGGAAAACCTATAAATTGCATTTACCAAACAGAAACGTGCCTCTTGTTTTTTAGACTTCAGGACTTTCAAACGGTTGTGAATGTTACCAGCTGTTGACCAAAAAAGAAAAAAAATATTTTCAAGAAGTGAATGAAATCCAGAGATTACAATTACCTTAAAAGGAAGAAACAGCCTTAATCTACTCCAACTAGCAGAGTACTGTATTCACCAGCCTTTCAGCAGTCCAGATGGCTCCATTTTATTTACATGTACCATCTAAACAATCATCGCTGCGTTGTGGAAACACTTGTTACCGTTTTGACAACAGGAGGGAGATTAGTCCTGCAGCTATAAATCACAAATCACCCGGGGCAGCTGCAGCCTCTGCTTCTTTATCATTCACTTCAAGACAGGAATTTTAGTGAAAGACAGGAATTTATTAACTTTCCTGGATGAGCTCTGGTAAGGGAAGAGAGATGAAAGATGGAGTAATAAAAGGGATAGAAACCAGAGTTGTGGCTGACCTGTGCAAGGAGAGACAACCTGCTCAGATGTAAATTATTCAGCTGCCAGGTCTTGCCTGCAACTCCAGTGGTGTGAACACACAGGTCAATCCATTCCCATTTGGTTTATTGGCAACACATTTAGGTTGGTGTAAGAGAAGACAGGGTTGTTAGTATTTGTGAGGGGATATTACAAATTTGGTTTAGAAAAACATTTGCCATTATCAGAAGAAATAAACTACCTTATACCATGCTAGCAGTATTTCAAGGAAACAGAAATGCAAGATAAAATGCAGCAATATATTTCAAATTATTTGATCAACCTGTCATGGAAGATTAAACTGTCCTGACTAAAAATACTATGACAGCCATGTCAATAATAAAGAAAACATTTGTGCTAATTTAAAATTTTGTTAAGGTTTAGTAAGTAAATCACCATACATCTAACAAGCTACAAAGGTTAAGAGCTGCTGCCACATGATCTCAAGAAATTAATCAGGCCTAATTAATCTGACAGTGCACAGTCTCTTCATGGAGAAAATTACAAGCAAAAGAAACAAGAAAAAGTGAAAACCACACACAACTTAAAAATTATGTATGGTGCTTGTCAAAATACAAGTTGTTCAGCTTATCCCAGATCACCAGGGATACATTTTCCTCATTCCATTAACAGGGTACAGGGAAATCTGCCCTTTAAATGAGCAGCGTGTGAGCCTTTCCTTGTAGCAGATTTCAGACATGCTCCTGGAGGGAGTTTGCCTCCCCAAATGCAATTGCTCGATCCAACAGGATCTGAGACGTAGCTTCCTAATCCAGCCTTGGATTTACTTGTGAAATGTGGTGAGCTGGAAGGGAACCAGATGAGGAAATAAAAACACAAGAAGACATGAGACTCATAATGTGCTACAAGCACAGTTTACAGTGAATGAGACTTCACAGCATAAGTGGGTATAGCCAGTAACAAAACATCGCCGTGAATTTTTTAAGCTGCCTAAATGGGATTATCTCCATATATGCTGGAGAGTATTCAACGAGATTAGACTCATTTGTATTACAACACATGTTTATGTGCTTTAACACAGCAGATATGTAGAGCAGAAGCAGATCTTAGGCATCTGTATGACAATACATTGTCTTTTAAATGAATAGTTTCATTCTAGGACAGGATTATCTTCTTTCCCTTATTAATAAAGATGATGGCAAACAAACAAGGTTCAATTAAACTGGAAGCACAACAAATGGAAGAACACAAAAGCTTTCGACAACTTACAAATTCAGAAGTCTTTGCACATTTTGGATAGCCACATGCAAACAATGCATTAAGATCACAATATCAGTTCAAAACAACCAGGTAGCAATTCTGAGTCTCATTAAAAACCCAGCATCCCCAGGGAAGTCACTGTTCCCAGGCAAACACATCTTCTCTGATAAAGGGATGGGAGAAAGGGGAAATAAAGCTGACAGATGTACACAAATCTCAGTGGAGATCTCAAGTTAGACAGATAAAACTCATGCCAATCAACTGAATGATGCAATGCTTATTTACTTGTGCTGAAAATACACTCACAAAAGAATTACAGCAGGAAAAGAAACCCCTAAGAAGGCAGCCTCGGACATTTTATGTAAAGGACAAGACTCCAGCTGTCTCCAGTCGAGTGCCCATGAGACACAGCTGTGCTGTGCCAACTCATCCTTGTAAAACACAGCACCTCTACCAACACCTCTGTGTTACCTGTGTTTCCATGTCATTACAGGTACTACACAGTGCAGCTTCTCATTTCCCAAACCTAGAAAAGTCATCAACGAGGAAGAAGGACACAGAAAATGGTCACTACCCATATTCAAAAAAACTACTTGGAATTACTAGTATTCAAAACCTCATTTTCTACTATTTACATGTAGCTTTATCTACAGATGATAGAGCTGAACACTGACCAAAACCTCTGTTAGCAAACTGCAATGCCAGGTTTTTATAAATCACTACCCCTACAGAGACAGTTCTGGCTTTATCGACACCAGCTCTAAGACATGAGCTTTGGACTGGTATATCAGGAATGCACTGGTTTAACTGTCTGTGGTAAGGCTTAGGGTCTTCAATTTCTACAAACTCAGATCTGTCTAGAATATAGAAATGTAAGTACAGTCAAAGAAAGCACATTTTCCCTGACTTTCAAATATAGGTCACACTGCCTTTTGTCATGTTTCTTCCACTCACAGCTTGTTACCTTCCCTGGTTTTAACTAATTAACCTGTATATAGGCAGATTTGTCCATCTGATCCAGTTTTATTATCAACAAGTTTGTTTGTTTAACCACATAAATATGAAGAAAATTTATCCCCAAAAAATAAGGTATTGAAAAAGTCATATACACCTATAAAAAGACACTCAGCTACTACAGATCACTAAACCAGCTCTACAAATATGGACATTGCTATATGGGGAACTGATCTTCCATGAAAAAAAAGGTTAATATGCCTCAAAGCAGTATATGGCCATGTAGCCTGTTAAGTGAATTCGAATTTTCATATACTCAGGGTAGTTGTAACCTCTGTTTGAGTGATTTTACCCTGAGAAACAGAGTATTTTGATTCAAATGCAATCTCAGGCAGAAATAACCTTTCCTTTCCTCCCCCTTAAAATACAAGGTGTGTGTCTGTCAGGAATTAAGCAAAGCTAACGCTGCACGGTGTCACCCTGACCTAAGCTACAATTCCAAGGTGCACCACAGACTTCAAAAGAAAGGAAAAAAAAGTATCTGGAACTGTGAAACACACATTTGTGTGTGTGAAATTAAAAAAATAATAATTTGCTGAAAGATATTTATGGCTTCCATGAAGTAATTCTTTAATGTCCAGGTGACTGAAAGCTTTTCTGATTATGTGGAAGAAAAAAACAAAAACATGCAGCACAAAATAGCTGTAAAAGTCACTAGTGGCAATAATCCACAGAGTGAGATCTGAGATCTGACCTCTCCGAGTTATCCTGGGAGATTCCCAAGAGAGCTCTTCCTCCAAAGAACATCTTTGGGTCCTATTTTCACTCTCTGTCCACGGAACAACATCAAATAGCAAAACTTACATCACTCTCAGAGTGTTTACAGCTTAATATTCAACAAGGTCTAGGAGAAATCTGAAAGGGGAAAAGATGCTGGCTGCAGAGAGCAGCAGGAGAAAGTGATGAGTGGATAAGAATGTGAAGTTGATAAATAGTGACATTGGCAAAAACAACTCTACACATACAGCAATGAAAATTAAGCTAATTACTGCCATTCAAGCCAGACAGTATTTTGCAAATGTCAGTTTTATGCACTGCATTCACAAGAATCGCTAGAATATTAGGAAGGAAATAAAGAACAAAATACAAGATTTTAAGTCATGTTATAAATACATGAAATGCGGGTCCTGGCATTATTCTTTCCCTGTCTTCCTCTGCTTCCTCCCAGTCTTGAAAGGGCTAGGGTGGAACTAGAAAAGATACAGAAAGTTGGCCAAGAAAATAAATATCTATAACAACTAGCATGCGCATAAGGAAAAAAATGTAATACAACTTTTTAAGCCTGGGAAAAGTTTCCTGAGAGGTATGTGCCATTATGAGGGCCTGGAGAAAGCAAACAGAGTACTTACTACCTCTCTAATAAAAGGAGTAAGAAACAACAAGTGACTCTCATAAGCTCAAAATACACTGTGAAGCTGAGGAACTCACTGCCACAGGATGCCATCATTCACTGAAGCTCAGTGTCTGTTCAAAGAACAAATCAAAACATTCCTGGAGCAAAACCCATCAAGACCTCTGAAGACTGGGCCACAGCTTCAGCTGGGAGAGATACCAGGAGCATTATGGCAAAACCATGACTCTAACCTATCCAACGTTTTCTAGTCAAAATCTATTTTGGTACCATATTAACAAGCCCACCTCCCATGGTCCAGCTGGGCCATACATTGCATTGCAAGTCTTCTCTGTGTCTCTCTATCCACTTCCTACCTCCACTTCACCTTCCTCACCAGCAGTGTGATGTGAGCAGATGCTATCTACACGCCATCTCAACTCCCAAAAAGTCCTATCATTACAATTTCTCATTGGAATTATGTACATTATAACATCATCAATCAAAGACAAATTGGAAGAAATTAATATGGCCCTGAAAAGGAGTACAGAGAACATGCTCTGAACAGAAATTTCCCAGGACACTTGCATGGAAGTTAGGGGTAAGGAAATTCCATTTACTTGATTATTAGTAGGAAACAGAAACGTGAATAAACAGTATTGAGAGGAAAACAATGAGGACTGTGTTTATAGCAGGATTTTTCAGATAAATCTTCAGAGGACAAATCACATGAGTATCTTGCGTAGCTCATTAGTACCAATAAATGCAAACACAATAGTAAGCAACCTGAATTAAGTGTCATTACTAAGTGCTAACAGAACCAGTTGTTAATGACCTAGTAACATCATAATTAGCAAATTGGATATTTATGCTCATTATCTATCATTCAATTTGCAAACAATATTTCAAATAGCTTAAAACACAACATTATCAGTGAAAGTCCCACCTGAAATGTAACATTTTCAATTAAGGGGTTACTGAGTTTCCCCATGGTGCACTAAGGTTTACTTTTGGAGCTCACAGATGCTTTGAAAACCATTGAGACATTGTTTCATAGAGAGAGAAGAAAAAAATAAAACAAATCAAATCAGATTCTCTTCTTTCCAAATAAAGCACAAGTCCTGAGTGTCTTTCAGCAACCATCATGCTGGCAATGCTTTGTTGCCAACATTGACCAGGTTTCTTTACTACACTGAGCAGAGATCTGCAAGGCTGAGGTCGATACACTCCCCAGTTCAACAGTACTCAGATGTAGTGGTCTGGGTTTAACCCAGTCCTACTCAGAAACATCAGTGTAAATCTTTTTGTGTTGTTCCACGATGACTCTTATCCTTATTAGAAGCTTTGTCATGGTAGTCACGTGCTACAAAGCCCATACAGTACAGTATCTACTATGCAAAAATGTACTTTATCTGTTTTAAACCAATCTACCAATTTCAAAGAGAAAATTTCCACAATGTAGATCTCTGAAAATTTAAAACAGCATTCTTTAAAATTAGAACTTGTCTATCATAATACAGCAGGCACTGGTATGTAATCCGCCCCTCCATGCCATAGCTGACACACAGACATCTGAGACCCTGTAATGCTTTTTCATCAGATGGAAAAATGGCAGGTTCAGTTCAGTTTTGCAGGTGGTGCTCATGGTATTCGCAAGGCATAGATAACACCTCACCTACAGGCTGGTAACTGTCAGACAGCAGAGGACAAACCTTCAAGATGATACACAGCAACTATCAGCAGCAGTGGCAGTCGTAGGAAACCTTGAAAATAAGGTTGGACTGCTGGAGGAGAGGGACAGCTGCCTCTCTGTCACCAGCTCTCACTCCTCACACAGTTGTCACTACACAGAGGACAGCACGGGGGGAGGATCTCAGACTTACAGCCAAGGGACAGAAGCTCGAGAAAAGACAGCATCCACAGGTGCGAGACAACTTCTGGGGGCTGAAAGGCCAGGAGGGATGCTTAGTGCTGACCTCGAGATCGCTCTGCCCTCACGTGAGAAGCTTCTCTTCCCTGTATGACCTTACCTCACATCTGAGAGTGGAGTTGTTCATACGGTTGCTGGTGCCCAAGAAGGTGAGCCCACAGACCGCTGCTCCTGCCTGCTGGGCTTCTGCTTTCCAGTGGGGAGCAGGTGGATCAAAGCAGATGTAACATGGCTGAAAGAGAGAAATAGGAAAAGCATTAAATTGCTGTGGGCTGTTGACTTCCCAAGCAGGTTTCAGGCCCGTTTGAGACAGTAGACAACAGCAAGAAAAGCAGCCAGCTGTCCATCTGGAAGCTCCTCAGATCTTCCCCTCCCAAGCCAGAGAGCGACCAGAGCACAGATAGAGACTTTTATGGGATACAGCAGCCAGGTGTCTCATCCCTGCCAAGCAGCCACCCCTGTGACCTCAGGTGGGACAGAGAAACTTGTTCTTGCAGAGATGGCTGAGCCACATGGAAAGAAGGGCTCTCCAGAAGGACCATTCTCCATTCACCACTGAAGGCACTTAAACCACTAAAGACAGGTGAAACAAAACCAACTCTTAATTAGATGTATTTGAAAGCAGTAAAGCCCTGTAAGCCATTCAGTGCAGGCCACAGTTTTGCCTTGGTTCCTGGCCCTGCTTCGTTATGATACCAGGCAGTGAAAAACCAAAAAGGTGTCTCTTTGCTTGAGTCCTCATCTAGATCCCTCCTCCCAAAAGCCCACACCTGACACATACTGCTGATCATAATATGAATTACATGTTCATAAACTGCAATTGCCTGCAGTAGACAGGTAGGCAAGCCTTGTCTACTAAAAACCATTGCCTTTTCATTTCAAACCATTCAACTTCTGGTCTAATCTGAACAGCGAATCAGTACATGATAGGAGAGGGGCAATGACTAAGCTGAGCTAGGTCTTTAGGTACACATCACCTTTTGTTGTTCCCACAGCAATTCCAGATTCTGGGAGTTAAGACATTCTTACTAAAAAATATTTAAAACAACCAAGGATAAAGTTGAAATAAAAAAATAACTGGTCAGTCACATTTCTTTTTATTATTCCTTGAAAGAGACAATGGGTAATGAAGGATATGTGACATCAGTAGTAGAAAAGGGTATTATCTCCATGCTTATGTTTTTCAGGCTATAATATGCTTCAGAAAATCCTATCTTAATATTTCCTGAAGAAGACAGAAATTGTACAGTTCACTGCACTGATGGTAGGATCATTCTGCAGTCTTATTAAAGTAATGTATAATAACAAAACTAGTAACAATATACTAAAGTCATGTCCTATGACAATATTGTCTAACTGGATAGATATAACTTAAGAGAGACAATGTTTCATAAAGATACAATCATTTATAGTGTACTTAAAAATCTATTTTCAGAAATAATGGCTAGAGATATGTGTACATGGTAGACTAAATTCACAGGCCAAATTACTGAGCTTGCTACAGTGATGACATGCTGTAAGGGGAACCTGATTGGAAAGCAAGAGCTGGTGGAAGATTTTCACAGGTCAGTTTAAAATTCACTCTTACTGCTACCATCAAAGCTGTAAGGACATGTCCTGAGAGCAACATGAAGGCTGACAAGTGGCACAAGTTTTATTACACTCCATTTTTCATCAGATCAAGTCTTTTGAAAGTCCCTCCCCGGAGAGGAGGCGAGTGGTAGCGACAGGCGTCCGATTCCTCTTCCCCATCTGCAGCACGGCAGCGGGGCACGACTTGAGTGGGAATCCCTCCAGCTTCATAACTTCATAAGGGCATTGCATGGAGGATGTCCTCATTGCACTCTTTTTGATTAATTGAAAAAAAATCTCCATATGTTACAGTGGTCAGGAAAACATTTGAAAATAGTAGGGAAATGGGAAAACATTAATACATAAGAATTTTAAGCAAAAAAGTGAGTGTTAATCGAAATGTAACACGGTTTCCAGCAACACACCCTATTCAGTCACTCTCTTTCACTGGAAAAGCTGCTTTCAAAATCTACCAATGGGGCACGTCAGTGTAATTCACTAACAGTCAACTGCCCATCACAGTTCCTGCAATCAGCCCTCCCTTGAAAATAAGTTGATGGGATCTGAGCGCAGGCTTCTCTCATTACAAAAGCATCTTTTTGTACCTAGACAAATCTTATCTCAAATTCTTTCATTATATGCCTAGTTAATATGCCTACATTTTGGTTAAAAATTAGATTGAGCTGGTGTATAACGCACTGTCAATGACACCTTAAGCTACCAAGACAACTAGCCCAGATTTCTTACTAAAAAAATTCTGAGAAGAGACACCTAAAAGGTTTCCAAGAAGGGGAGAGTAACTTTGAGTCTTTTACACCTAAGTCAGCACCATAGACATTCAGCTGCAGAACTGACTAACTGTGACTTTTACAGCTTAATGAAGAAACTGAACACCAGTTCAATCAGAAATGCAGAAAGCCAAAGGGTGTATGAAAAGTAAAGCTAAATTTGGGAAAGAATTTTACATTTCTTACAAGGTGGGAAACAGACAAATCAGTTTTCACTACCCAGATTAAATACCAGCAGGGTTAAATACTCGGCATTTTAAGGACTTTTTCTAACACTTCTCTTGTTGTGTTTTCCACTGATTATTTTTACCTACATATCCCACATTAAAGGCAGCAAACACTTTCTCCCTGGTTATGATTAATATAATGCAACACCTTAACTGTGATAAGCTTCACTCTTAGTCGTTTCTCTCCATCTTTGCTTCTCTTCTTCTTTAACATCTGTCATCTTTGTTCCTTTTTCCCCTCAGTACTCTAGTTGGGCTTCATTCCAGCTGGTACAACCCATCGGTGACCTTCAGCTACTATAAATGACCCAGAAACAGATCTCCCTATCTGAGACTTAACAATATGAAAGGATGATCTCAAACTATTCGAGACACACAGCCTCTTCTCACATCCCCAGGTAAAAGTCATGACAGTGGAATGGCTGGATGAATTAAAATATTTATATTGCAGTGTTAACATAAATTAAAGGAGGAGTATCTTGATCATCTGATTAAGGACTGTTGAACATATTATCTGTTATACTCTGCTGATTAAACTTTAAATTTAAAGCTTAAACCGCTTTAAATTTCATAGCTTCATCATCTGAGTATTGAACATAAAAATACGATTTAAAAACCTGTTTTTTCTGAGGTTCACTTTCAAAATTTACTCAGAGTAAATATTCTCTGTTTGTAATTGAAAGGATGTGAGTCCCAGAACTGTATTTCCATAACAACTGCATCCTCATTACTATTCTCAAATTTTGTCAAGTACTCGCTCTGCTGATATTTTGTCAGTAAAGTTTAATTAAACAAAAAGCACACGTGCGCTGTGAATCTGAAACTGCAGCGATGAACTGGCTGAGTGTACATGGCTGAGTATAAGAGTGTTACCAAAACCTAAATCAGAGACATTTAGAATCCAAATGTCAGAATGAAATGGTTTAAATCTGTTATATACGACAACCCCTTCTACATGAAAGTGCCATAACAACTTCAGAAGAATCGTAGAATCATCGAATGTTGTGAGCTGGAAGGACCCACAAGGATCATCGAGTCCAAGTCCTGTCCCTGCACAGGACAATCCCAACATCCAGATCATGTCCCTGAGGGCCTTGGCCAAATGCTTCTGGAATCTTGTCAGGCTTGGTGCCATGAGCACCTCCCTGGGGAGCCTGTGCCAGTGCTCCACCACCCTCTGCCTCAAGAACCTTTTCCTCATGGCCAACCTCACCCTCCCCTGCCACATCTTCCTGCCATTCCCTCTGCTCCTGGTGTTGGTGGCCAGAGAGAAGAGATCAGCGCCTGCCCCTCCTCTTCCCCTGGGAGGAAGTTCTAGACCCCCATGAGATCTCCTCTCAGTCTCCTCCAGGTTGAACAAACCAAGTGACTTCAGCCTCTCCTCACACCCTTCCCCTCTAAGCCCTTCACCCTATGATGCCACAGGCCCTGAACATCCTGGCTACAGCTTTACTAGTACACAAAATAGGCCAGAGATTATTTATGCTGCTTAATTGTCCACGCTCTCACTAGCATGTTTTTTGTTCTCTCGTCCCAGGATCCCAGAGAGCAAGTGGCCAGGCACAACTCAGGCACTCAGAGACCCTGGGCTCCGTTCCCAACAGACAGTCTGGTCACTGCCACGCTGGTTTGGAAAGAAAATGAGCTCAGGTGTGTGGGAGGGAGCTGTGCCGTGCCATTTGGCCTCAGGGATGGAGAACAGCCACTGGCCTATTTTATTTAACTGTAAAGACATGGTCTCTGGTGCCTCTAAGGTGTTGGCACAACACTTATTGCATCGTTCAGCATCCCCTCATTAAGCATCCTATTGCTCAAGCATGCATAGCTATCGAGGTCCTCACAGCACGCTCAGGCTGCTGAGCACAACGCACATTTCTCCATATGCTACAAGAGACCCCTACACACAAGAAGAACAAATGCTCAAGAGTGACCGTGGGTGCAATGCTCTCCCGTGCCTCTTTCCATCAAAAAGACACAGTAGGCTAGCTGGTTTCTAAAAACTTAGCTTCCAAAAAAGGGTTTGTTTGGGGGTTTTTTAAGTGTGAGATCATACACTGTTTATTTCTAATACAGAAATTTATTCGAAACAATGTTGAACGTGAAATACATCTACCATATCTCAGACACCAGACAGAACCGTATGTTAAAAGCATCATAGCAAAGAAAATCAAAATGCTTTTTTAAATGTAATTTCAACTTCAATCTGATCCACAGTTTTTCTTATGTTTTCTCTCACCATTTACAAGTAGGTCTTTCTTTGTATCAACAGAAATGTTGCACAGTTTTCTCCTCCTTCCTGAAATAAAAGACATATTAAAGCTACTATACCGAATCATCACTAACAGTTGCACTTTCTGTTTGCTCCTGAGGGGTCCAGAATGTGCATTTCTAACCAACAGGATAACACACTCCAGCAGCAGACAGTATTTGCAGTACTGCTGATAATCCTGTTTTCAAAGACCATGAGTGCTTTCAGACAGGCACAGCCCTTACACGCTATGGCAGCTGATCCAAAGTAACCCTGCGCTGGCTCACAGACTCACTGACTTGAAGGCAGCTGATTAAAACAAGACATGAATTCTGGGCAAACTATGAATACCAAGGGCTCATTTCAGACCCTAGGTTTTTAACATGAATTAAATCTCATCTGCTTAATCTGAAAGACAGAACAACTGTGTCGAACACATACTCAGCATCTCTGAGATGTCAGTGGCAATCATCTCCACAACCAAGCGAGAACCCAAGAATTTTTATTCTCAGCATCTCTAACATCAAGTAAAAACACTTGTGTAAAGTGCTGGCAAAGCTCCTGTGTCGTATCCTTGTCTACCAATTGCTCCATACACAGACTCACAGCTTGATCTTTCAGTTCCTACACAAAGGGCTGTGCTGGGGAAACTGAAGCCCAGGGTCAACTACACTCCTACCCGAGCTCCAACAACATTGTTTTCCCTTGTTTTCCCTGTATTCCTCAAAATCTGCAAGTTCCCTTCCACAGGTATAGGTACTTACCCTGAAATTCCTGGAATATGTTAGATGTTGTGTTCATAAATAATCATGACAAGATCAGTGCTGGCAAGTTGAGTGTAAGTATATACCATGTATAGTTTGTTCATTTTTAAATTAAAAAAAGCAATCAAGCTTTTTATTGAAGTATGAAGACTGAAGAGAAAAACTGGTTAGAAAAATCACCATCCTCATATTTTTTAATTATTGTTCTTCCCTGGCTGAACTGAAAAATGCAGAAAGTAAATAGCAGTGCTGAAAGTAGTCTATATTTTCAGAATTCTTGGGTTGTGAATTCCAGGTGCTACTTCTCAGGCAGGCAGGAAAATTAGACTCTAAAAACATTGATTTTAGCATGACGGTGTTTTTATGAAGTTAATGACATGCAAATCATTATGCATGTATTTAAATTCTTGATTAGGACAAGATTGAGAAGTTAGAAAATAGAGCAATGATCCTCCTGTAGGTTTCAGCAAAGATGTTTCAGATACGCAAGAGACACGAATAACAAACACAGAAGAAATAAGCGAAGGTTAAAAAAAAAGTATTAAAAGGCTGAAGATAAATAACTTGTTTCTACTACCCTTATCAAAGAGTTCACACTATCTAGGGTGCATATTTTTTTAATTAATGGAAAACTAGTTTAATGGGAAAAACCTACATCACACTGGGGCTCTGAGGGGCTTCTCTAGAAACTCACGGTTCTGTTACACAGCGAACGCTCATCAAACTCCCCAACATCATAGTAGCGTGACCTCAGAAGCATGAAACTGAAGTCTGCCAATGAAACTTAAGCTAAGAAATTTGATCAAGTCATTGGAGTCTCTTGCATAATTCACTTTCTCTTCTTTGGACTGCTCTTGGCTGATCTGGAGAAGGAACACCACGCCTCTCAGCCCTCCGCTCTCCTCACATCCCAGATATTCTATAGACACCTTACCTGTGGCTCATCCTAAAGGGCTAAAGCTGCACGACCACCCACTCCAGAAACATAGAGCAAGGAGGAGAAATACTGTTTCTGAGACCCAAAGTACTCAGAAAGTGCTGTGGCCACCAGCTGCGAGCAGCCCACAGAGAGAAAGAGCCAGGGCTGTTTCTGAGTGGGGGATCTAAGAAGTGACCCAAGGGTTACAGCATCTCAGAAATTTGCAAGCTAAAGAAAAATAGAAAGCTTGAAAACCTCAGCTGAGAGACAGAGAAGCACAAGTGTGGGAAAAAGAGAAAAGCTGGGATGGAAGCAAGGGATAATCAACCTAAATAAATTAAAAATTATTTTTTCAGGACCTAACAGCAGGGGAAAGCACAAGAGCTGTGGGATAACAGAAGGGCTATCAAAAGACCCAGTCTGAATCAATGCAAAGAATTTGTCAGATGGCCCCGGCTCTCAGCCACATCCTCATGGGTTTTTAATTCTAGTTTACAGCAAAACACCTGGAAAAGGTGCACAGGAATAATGCTGCATGTGGCCAGTCTTCAAGCCTGGCTACCTAAATTCAGCTGGTACTTTTTTCAACTTAATTTTTCCAAACCATCAGATCAACTGTAGCTAGAGAAGAAATACCAAAGCTGCACTGTTGTTTGGAGGTGCTGCAGAAAACCATTGCAACTGCCTGGGTGGTGTTTATATATAATATATATAAGATCATATGTGCCATCAAATTTGGGACTGGGAAAAGTGTTGCCCCTATTCAACAAGGGCCTTTCGAGGCCATTTTGCCTCTTTGTGTGTGTGTGAGAAGCGTTAGGAGTGCTTCTCCTAACTGGGATTTGGCTAACCTGCTCCCCCCCTCCTGCCACTGCAAGGAGTTT
>NW_010308659.1:253675-255343 GCF_000700745.2 Antrostomus carolinensis
TCCCTACACTCTGTTTGTGGTTTGTGCTCTCATTTGGGATTAACATTTTTGGCCTAACTGAAGTCCTTACATTTTTAATATAGAAGATATGAGCAAAGTTAATGTTCTATGACATCCAGGAGGACAGCTGGGATTTCAGCGTCTTGAAACTATGAAATGCATAGAGGTGTCTATTTAAAACTCACTACATTTCAGAGATGCTGAGGACCTGTTAGCTTCCACTCACATCCATACCCAAGCCTGAAAACTCTTACAGCACTATCCAGCAACAGAACCAAAAATTTAACAGCACTCAAATTTCCTAATTGCAGCTGCAACTTTTAAACAGAATAGAAACCTGGAAAGAAAGAGTGGTTTCATACTTTAACCCATTTTCTTGCTGTCTCCTATTACATCTTAAGCCAATGGATATGGAAGTGCTCCCAGTTTCTCACTGCAGATGGGAAGTGGGGTGTCCATCAGCACCTGACAGAGCCAGAAGACCCTGCTCCAGGCAGAGCAGGGAACAGCCATGGGTGCTTCATCTACATACTCCCTCAGGTGTAACAGTGCTATGTGCTATTCTCCATTCTTTGTTCCACAATGACAAGCAGATTAAGGCCATGCTCTGCTAGGTGATACAAATATATGATAACAGGAACATGAGACAAGAAGGATGATGTTGTTTATTGATTCTCATTCTTCACAATGATGGGTAATTAGGCAATCACAAGTCTAACTCAGGTCCACAGGAAATCTAATCCACTCACCAACACACAACAGGTTTTAAAATAACATTCTGTCCCAATAAAATAACAGAGCATACCATAACAAACATAAACACCTAAAGATATAGCCACAGACCTCAGGAAGAAAGTAGGAAAGATTAAAAGTATTATCAATTATAATCTCTACCCTGAAGTACTTCCTCAAATAAAAGAGAAAAAGAAAAGGCCTACCACTAATTATATATTTATTCACAAGGGAGGTGAGGTACTGTAAAACCTACATTACAGTCTCACGCTGCTGAATTGCATTTCAGCCTAGTTACCTCCCAAGATTTGGATTATTTTAACGTGTTATTGTGTTTAAAATATCAGCACAGAAGAGCCACACTATTTCACAGTTAAGTCACAACCCTGAGCCACAAATAGCTTTAAACAAAGACAGCATTTGTTTTTGAGGACTTTTTTTTTCTCTTTCCCCTGACAGAGACTCCCTTTAACAAGGCAGGTTATTCTGAGAGGAGTTAAACAGAGCCAAGACCACAGGAAAGGGAGATCTAAAAAAGGAAAGGATGGACAAAGTTTCACAAGGAGAAATTCGCTGGTGGATTCAGTCACTTGCAGGGAGGTTTTGTGTTAAAGAGCGAGGCCCACAGACACAGGTGTTTCAGACTAAGCAGGTTGACAGCTCGCCACTCAATTTCCCACTGTTTTATTACTCCTGGGGCCCTCAGAAGCACTTTCTCTCTATTCATACCCTGATCCCTTTCCCCTCTCCCATTCCATCCTACTACTCGCAGTCATGCACGCAACGTGAGGGAAGGTCGCTCTCCTTTAAGCGAGGATTCCATTCCCTACTTCTTCTTTGCTTATTCTGCTTTCCTGCCCTTTTCCTTCTGTGCAAAAGCTCAGGATGCGCTGGTACCCCACCGCCTGCCAGCCCCGCCATTTGAGAGCGGGGTAC
>NW_010308660.1:0-29075 GCF_000700745.2 Antrostomus carolinensis
CTATATATCTTCAACAAAATAATGTTTTTGAAAAAATTGCACTTACTCTTTATGTTTTATAATAATAAACCCTGTTTGTAATGCCTCAAATTGGGGTAGAAGCATGTAACTGCTGTTTGTTAGTATTGTCAGTATTTTATCATAACTGAAAAGAATAATGAGGTCCTTTAGGATGATAATTAGCTCCCTAGGTCATCATGTCTAAAAAGTGTTGAAACAGCAGTCTATGTGAAATTTCTTCTGGTAAAGACACCTATTAAAGCCATTCAAAAACATAATGGATACTCCACTGCTTTAACATCATCCCTTGGGACATTGGGGTAAAATGTCCCTGCAGCAATAGAGTGCCTCCTTGACAATGTCCAGAGATCTGTGTACTGGCCAAAGTAGCTTCCTGCAAATGGGACAACAGGACTTTAAAACAGAACAAGAATCTAAATGATGTGGCTTCTTACTTTTTGTATTTTTTTTTTTCATATTCTTTCATTGCCTACCATGTATAGTTGTTAAGAGAGATTCTTTTTTACACTTCAATACCCAAATGATTCTTCTTACTGCATCCTTTCCTGCTGTATCTATTCTTCACATGACAAAATATGGACATTGTAGAAAAGAGAGAAGACAATGTAAGAGTACTGTTGATGTAACTCTTCAATCTGAAGATTTTAGAAGAGATGCAAAAGGTAGAAAGGGGTTGAAAGAAAGAGGATTACAGAGTATTAAAAAAAAAAACCTATGAGATTTAGAAAAAGAAAAAAGACAGAGAAGGAGAATATATTTTTAAATATTCGGGAAAACAAGGATGAAGAGTGAAGACCTGTGTGGACACTAAATAAAAAAGGCGGAAAGATAGGCTGTGGTTGTGCAAGTAAAACGAAGGTGAAAAGGCAAAAGCTGCAAGAAAAGGAATAGCAAAAGATATATGTACTAGGCAATAAGGCACCCATATTTTTTCTATGAAAATTATTTATGAACTTTAATATCTACTGCACTGAGTTTTTACCAGATTGCAAGAGGGTTGAGTTATGCCCACGGAAAATAAAAGTAAGAATTAAGAGCTGAATTAATCAGTTTTACTGATTTGAATGGCATTCTCCTAAGGAGTCTTGTGTCTTGGTTTCTAAAGGCACGACATGTTGTTTAGGAATTTGACATCAGAGAGTTAGATGACATAGCCTGGCCTTATGGGTCTCAATCTCTTAAACTTCAGCAATGGTGCTCTACTAATCCTATTAGTGCTTTTTTTTGGTGAAAATGTTTCCAGAAACATTTTGGTGATGAGTTTCCAGAAACTCATCCAGTCTCATTCTAAAGACTCGAAATGATGGGAGAGCCATCATTCCCTTGGTAATGATGCTTATGGACTTGCTTGTGACCCAGTTGTCAAGCTGTTACTGGCTTCAGAATGTTCATTTGTGTTGTGTGGATAGGATCAGCTAACCCTGGCCGTGTAACTAATTACCCACTATTCCCAAATCCCAGCACAGCCCAGTTTTTACTGTGGCAGGTGAAAATCATTCATGATCTTTTGCCTGTGTGAGCTAATTATATACAGTGGTTCATAATTTGCAAAGCTCCCCGAACTGTTTTCTTTAGTATCAGAATTTCTGTGTACTGTACTGAAGGTGCTCATACAGGCCTTTGATATGAAGAGCCTATGGAATTATTTAATGTGAGGATAAAAAAACCCACAAAACTGTATTTCTCTTTTTTTTGTTTTTCTTAAGAAACCACCTGCAATTGCTGTTCGACCTGGATCAACACTAATTCCAATTAATAACATTAATCATCTCCCTGAACGTGATGATGATTATGGATATGAGTGCCTAGAGGGGAAAGACTGTGCTAGCTTCTTTTGTTGTTTTGAAGACTGCCGCACAGGATCTTGGAGAGAAGGAAGAATACACATCCGTATTGCAAAAATTGACTCCTATTCTCGAATCTTCTTTCCAACTGCCTTTGCATTGTTCAATCTTGTTTACTGGATTGGCTATCTTTATCTATGAATTTCAGAGGTTTGACAAACTCAGAAAAAAATGCTAATTGAACAGTCACTAACACTTTTCAGTGAGCAGTCAAAGATTAGAGCTGGTCCAAAATGACTCAAATTGTTTGGATGCTTTAAAAATTTGAAACAATGAGAGGAGATATGGTGATGTAGTCTCCCTCTTGTGATCAACTATAGAACTTATATTGGCAGTTTGAAAAGAAAATTAAAAAATAAGTATCCCTAAGGTTTAACTTGCCCAAACACACACATATTTTTGTCCACCTCTAACAAAATGCAGAATCAAGAGGCTATGTTATTTAACTGGACAGTTCAACATAAGCTTTCATTTTTAATCCTAAATGATAATGCAGATGAATTTTTGTAGCATCTCTTACACCTTTACAAAGAAAGCCTTAATAAAATGGGATTAGTTATTCTCCATCCCTTTCATCCATAAGATGATGATTTTATGAATCCCTGATTTTAAAAAATTGAAATGGAACATTTCTGTTTTTCAATGAGCCATTTGTTCTCTGCAGTATGTTAAAAAGAGTGATTAAGTCATAATTAATCACATTTGATTTTATACAGAATGCAGATATTAGAGCAACAAGAAATGGATATATCACAAAAACCCTAAGGGTAATTCTGAGCTTGTCTTATCCTGACCATTGATACAGGCTTTTGGCTTTCGACCTTAGATCACATTTGTGTCTGTGCTCCATCTGCCATTACTTCACTGTTGTGAGTTCCCCCAAGTTCTCCAAGAGGGCTACAACTTTCAGAAGTTCCTACCCAGCTGCCACTGCTTGCTCATTTCGTGGAAACCAGACTTATGTCTCTCTAACTGAGATTCTGGCCATTAAGCATAATCCTTTTCACATCCTCCACATTCCCCTCTCCTTTGATTCATACTTGGGGCCAGAGAAAATGTTGTAACTCTACATTCGGTAGAATTTGTATCGTCGGAGTTTGGAAAAGCTGTAACCCTGCTATAGTCATTGTATTCAAAGCCTCTGTGTTCAGTCTTCACCCCTAAGAGTGTAGTGTGTGACCTGCTCCACTTTGCATACAGTATGATTTTGTAGATTCTGCTTGTTACTGCATATGCTACTCACTGAGCCAAATGGTATTAATTTACTGAACCTGTGTTATGGATTGCTGTGTAATTACCTCCTTCATATGTGTTTGTTTATAATGGAAAAGCCCTGTTACTGGGGTGGGGAAAGGGAAGTAAAAGTAATCCTTATGCATTGCAGATCCTTCTCCAAGATGGGAGGCATCCCCCCAGAAATCATAGGACCAGTTCTCCTGCCTTTCTGTGGTCAGAGCTTCTGTTCACTTTGGTAGCAGTTCTTCAGTAGTAGCCTTTCTGGACTGACTTCTCTGTGTTAACTATTGTTGGCTGGCAGCATTTACTATCTCATTTCTGTTTTAGAGATCCATTGCCTTCATTATGAAAAAGTGCAGTTTTTCCGTCTTTCTCAAAAATAAACTGGTCTCAAGTGAGCTTGCAAAAATCACTGTAAAATTAAGATATGCATTAAGTAAAAGTCAGAATTACACAGAAGACCTTGCAGATCTTTAAAGAGGATTAATGGGATTAGCATTTGGCTAAGGTAAGGGTGTTCAGTACTAGAGATAAAGACATGATTAATGACTAATAATAGAAAATGATACATGATGGACCCCTCCTCCTCCCCCCCCTCCCAATATTTCTCTTGAATGTTCTCCCTCCTCTGAATTTCTCAGAAAAATATTAATGTATTTTTATATTCTGGTTGGTACCAGACATAATACGATATGATATGCAATACACATTTCAGATGAAATGTTATTGCAGTGTTCAGCCCTGAAATTTAATACAGAATGCAAGACGTGCAGTGATTCTGGAAGAAAGGGTGACAGAGAGGATTCAATTTTAATGCAAACTTTATTTCAGTATTTAGCTGATGAAATATGTAAGTGGTTGAGAGAATCTGAAAGCCTGCTGTCGAGATTGGCTGATATTATTTGTTGTGTGACCTTTCTGAGTACCAACTTCTTCTGACTGTTAGACTGAGAGTGGAAGTGCAGCAGCATTTACAACACTGAACTACTATAATGTATTGTTGCTTTAGAGTTTCATTTTCAGAAAATGTTCAGTAGAATGGAAATTTGTCAGTTTTAATTCCATAGTGCAGTTTGATGCTTTTTGACAGAACACTAAACACATTCCTCTGTAGGAGGGATGAAGGTGGCTTCAGCAGCAGTATGTTGGATATATACTTGAAAAGCAGTCTACTAGCTACACAATACAAGGCCCAGATTTTGTGAGCTCCTGAGTTTCATTAATTCACCTTTAAACAAAAGGAACTTGAAAGAACTTGGCACTTCACAAGGGGAAATACAGATTTCACAGCCTGCTCTCCTCTGGCACATCTAGTTAGCTTTTTCTGTTCATGTGGTTGTCAGTTGCCAATCAGCCTCCAGTGACTGAATTGGAGAACAGAGAACATCTTGAATTGGCAAGGGATGGATAAGAAGTCTTTTATCTCTAATTTCTGTGAAACAATGTAGTGGAGTATTAAAGCTATTGAATGTTATGGCTGTTTGGCTTATGGATACACTTGCTTTTGTCTGTTGACAAACTTTTCTGTGTACTTTGTTTCTGATGAAATATTTTTAGATTCCCATAGTACTATGAGTGCAAATAGAAATGAGAATGCAGTGAACTGTAACACGGCATGTAATAAATGTGTTATTTTAGTCCTATGTGTTTTCTTTCTAATCTGCATGTAAACACTTGATTCCAAGAAATCTAAGTGCTACTCAAAAAAATGGCAAGAAACAGAGGCTATAATTACTTGGAATTAGATGCTGCAATCATTTTTCAAACCTACCTGGATAAAAATTCATTTACCGATAGCTGGAATCACAGTATTTGGAGTCATATTATTCTGGACATTACTGCTTGAGCACATGCTTAGACCTGTTCCTAATCAGTACTGTAATTAGACCAGAATTCAGAAAAGCATGTGCTTATGTACTGTCATAAAGAGTGATGCTGTCCTCAGTTGGTGCCATTAACACATGCTTAATTTGTACTAATTTCAATAATGAGTGTTTAGTAGCTCAAATGATTGAACATTAAGGATGTGAGCCAGAACCTCTTAAGCAAGAAGTTTTCTCACTGAAAGAAAAGGACATAAGAGGAGAAATTGCCATCAAGACAGAGAGGTGAAAGTCCGGGGAAACTGTTTTATACTGTACCTATCTTAGGCATCTCTTTAAATGTACTTGAAAAAATAAAAGAGACTTTATCTTGATATTTCTGTATTAGTGTTCACCTCTTGTCTGTTGTAGTAGTTAGTACAGCTCAGTGTGTGACTTCTTTTTTTTTTTTTTTTTTTTTTTGTGAGGTTTTGTCTATGATTGTACCTCTCTGATCTTCAGTGCATGTCTTACGTGTCTGAATGGATCTGTTTTATGTAGTGGCAGTGCAACCAAAGCATGAGCTTTTATATTCACATGTTGATGTGCTTCAAAGGCTTTAACCTTATCCAATTTTCTGACATTCAGAGACATAGGATTGCATAAGACTTTGAAGGAGATTCATTTCCAACATGTTTTTTATTTCTTTCTGTTGTTTATTTGCTGTGGTAGTAAACCATTTGTTTAAAATACTTTGATTTTATGATAGGAACTTATGATATGAACTGTGTTTTGTAATTGGTGAACGCCTTTGACCTTTCAATTGAATGCCCAACAGGAGGAGTCTGAATTTAAATATCTGTTTGCCTAAAGTAAGATATGTTTTGTTTAAATGTGTCAGTCATTTCAGTTTGCTGTTTCCAAATACCTGAGAATTAGTGCAAATACATCTAAATTTTTTAAATAGTTGTTAATGCCGTCATTTTTAAAATTCATTATAGTTTCTCTTGGTTATGAATTAAAAGTGATCTTTCATGTTTATGAAATAAATACTGTATTTTGTAGTCATTTTAATAGATGTAGAAAATAGAAACTCATACAGAATTCCCCAGCTAAAGAATACAAGGCCAGGAATTAGAAAGAATTGCTATGCTTATGTTTCTGAAAAAGTTCAGTGAATGTCCAGGTACCCCAATGTGCTGTGGGGGAGTCTGACTCATGGGGAGAGGTAGAATATTTTCTGCACTTTAGAAAAGGCCTCTGTGTTGGTTCATGCCATGGGTTTGCTACCCAAGTGGTTTAAGTTGATGAAAGGAATAGATCTGTCCTTCCTTTTTCAGCTTCCTCTTACTTCTGCTTCACTTGTGCTGGCAATAGCAGTTGTAAAGTCATGTTTATGGATGAATCAAAACGTGAAAATGTATCTTTATTTTACTCTTTTGTAAGTTAATGTTCCAACTAGACAGGTGGGGTCATCTGGCTGAACATGCAAGACTGACCATTTGTTCTCATCCAGAACAGATGATGGGAGCTTGCTGCTGGAAGCAGAGGGATGGCTTCTTATGATGGGCATATTTAATTTCATTGAGCATCTGCAATGAAAGCTAGTGTGGAGGAAGTGGAAAGATGGGGGAGAAAAGGTTGTGGGGGAAAGTGATTCCGGAATCCAGTGTCATGTATCTGAGCGACTTAGTTTAGTTAGTAGGTTTCTCACTGGTATCTGTGATAATGCTCTTTTATTTCCCTGCAGTGTAATTATCTTTTTTTTTTTTTTTAATTAAAAAAAAAATACTGTTCATTTCCTATACCTCAATTACAGATTGAATGAGCAATAGACATTTATCTTGAGTGATCATCCTGGTGAAATGTCAGACAGAAAATCAGAAATCAGGTTAAATCAGAAAAAGGTTATCTTTTTTCTCCTTCTTTTATTAATGATAAAACTATTTTTAAAATTATTGAGTATTAATTAGTACAGTAGACACTGGGAAAGAGCTAGTACCCAGGTGTCTACAGCACTGTTAGTCAGTCACCTTGAGGGCTAAAACTTTTGGGAATGGAAACCTGACCCAGAATGCATTCAATCATTGAGTCCATCTCTCCTTCAGGGAGCTGGAAAGGTTGATTGTGATCATGTCAGACATGAACTAGGATAGCCAGTGTACTCCAGGGAGGTTGGTAACAGTTTTTGGTCAGAAGGAAAGGTGATTTCTGCCTCTAGACTATATTTGAAACCAGATGCATGCTTCTCTTCAGTGCTGTGACTTCCAGAATGATGAAGAAGCATCCCTGTGCTTGTTTTTTGGTTTTGCACAGGATGAGTTTCATTGAGTTGACTGTCCTGTTATGAGACACTGAGGTATTCCCTGTGTGGTTTGGATTACGCTCCTGGGCAAGGTGTCTAAATTTTGTCACAGGGCTCAGTATTGTGGTTTCTGAGTTGTCTTTTGGATCTGTTATTATGCTAGTGAAAAGGCAGGGAATGCTAAACTGTTGATGTTATTTTTTAGTAAATCTCACTGAGAAAGCCAGAGCATTACAAATGCTTCAGAGGAAACCTCAGACAGCCCATGGAGATAGATTAGCTAAAACTGTAATATGCTAAAGGATCTAGCCCTTTTTTTCCATGGGTGGGTCTTGTTGCCCACTAGCAATATATTGTTTCTAAAAAAATATTAAAAACCTCGTGTCACTTCAAGGAAAAAAAAAAAAAATAAAGAAAAATCTGTAAAATTCCCGGGCAATCTCATTTGCCTTCACAGTGATAAATCTTGCTTTGCCTGCAAATTTTGCTTATGGTAGATCAACATTACTTGAGCAGTGTGAGGAGAGCCACAGGGAATATAAGACAGAAGACCTGTAAGCTGTTCTACTTTGTTCTTCCTCTCAGTTCCTTTTCTTAGTGAAAAAAAAAAAAAAAAAGTTTCAGAAGGGTAGGTGTATGGCATGTGTAAATGAGGACAATTTTGCTACTGACATCAGGGCCTGAGTCCCTGTAGCTGACAGGATCAAGAGAAACAGGAGACTGCTTGCAGTAATAAGGCTTCTCTTTTGTAATTCTTTGTAGTAACTGCTTTTCCATACATCTCTGCGTGCCTACCTGAGACTCAAAAGTTTTTCACATTGGAAGCAATTCTTTTGTGTGTTTCTAGTTTCACAGAGTGATCTTTATCATCATGGTTTGAGCTTTGCTGAATTCACATGAAAAGGTTTCCCCTTGAAGTTTCTCTGTCTGGGCATTGCAGGTATGAGATGTCTTGCCACCAAACATTGGAAGAGTGATCCAGCTGAGGAGGCAGATTGGCTCAGTAGGGTGGCATTAAGATTGCTTTGTCATCTAGACTTGAAAAGGTTGAGGATTGTTAACGGTGTTGAACAGTGCTGCCCCCATAGAGGTTATATTCCTTTTGCCAATTCGATATTTAAAAACAAAAACCAAAACCAGCTACAGTGGGTAGGAAGTAAGGATGAGTCACTATTTCACTGTAGAAATCTATTTCCCCTTGAAATATTTTTCCTCCTTAGGAAGATGTTAAATAGGAATCTTTTGGCTTGTGAAACCTGCAAAAAACCAGTTATGCTAATTTTACACAGGTAAAGTAATGTTTGTCCGTCTGCCACTGAGCAAGAATAATGAAGATCCTTGCACCACGGCTCAGGTTTTCCAGGATAAGTACATGTAGATATTTGCATATTCATAGGGCCAGTGTAAATACACAGTCTGTGTTCACACTCTAATCACTGAGAAAATCTTAGTGGTTTGTGTGTCTTCATAATATCTTTTGTATTTCCCACTGTTGTCCACTGTGAATGCTAAGACTTTTTGTGTAAACATGAAGGGTTGCTTTACAATACCTTTACTTGCAGTTTAAATTGCTATAGTATATAAATACTTCCTTAAGTAAAACTGGGATATTCTGAGGGATCAGAATCTGGCAATCTCATGGTGATTCCTGTCTTGAAAAATCTAGTATCTGTTCTTAATTGCTGTTTCCAATTAAATAAATAATACTTCTGTAATTTGTATTCCCCTTCATTGAAGTTTTGTAAGCAATTACAATGTATGGTCTAAAAACTAAATTTACAGAAATATACTTCAAAAATAACACTTGCTAATATATTATGTGTCTTGATATTTCTCATATTGAGGTTCCATTATTCAATTACACTCTTAATGCAAGTCTCTGTCTCAGCATCTATAGCTTAAGTAGTGTTCCAGTGATTCAGTTTGTCCCTTACTAATGGATTCTTGTTTTTTCATTCTGTTTTTATAAAAACTACCCAAGTGAACATTCATACCAAGCATTTAATTTTATATTGGTTTGGCACCGGTGGACAATATTGTGATATTGTGCATCAATGTTCCTTTTAAAATTTATTAAGGCCCTTGTGGATAACTTACTGAAAAAAATATGAAGCATTATGTTGAATTGTGTAACTCTCAGTGCTGCTTCTAAGGGTTATGTATGAAATACAAAATATTTATGCAAATTTATTCTTCCATTTCAGTTTTCCTTTTAGAAGCCTCCTCAGTTGGGCTAATATTATTAGTAGTAAAAGTCTGTTGATATTTACAGTTATTTGGTACTTTTCCAATAGCCTTGGTATGCACTCATCCGTTATTACATTCAGTTACCAGGAAACATCAAGGTATTCTCGCAGGCTTTTAATGTGATTAAGCTGTGACTTGTTCAGCTTCTCTTAAAGTACCGTAATCTTTGCGTGCAATGCCAAAACTAGAGCATTCGTAGGTATTCAACTGATTGTTATTTACTTCTCCATTTTGATAAAGTCTGTCTGATGGGTTAGAGTGAAACATTGATATAGTAATTTTAATATTTGACATTATTAATGAGCATGGCTGAACCAGAAGACTTCAGAAATGATAAACTGATGATGCTCTTGGCTAAATCCTGTACAGCCAAGACTTTGTAAGTATGGTAGGAATTATATGGGCAATGGCAAAGACATATGTATATATATTCATATATAGACTGGAAAGCAAGATTGGAATTTTTTTTTCATATACAACAAGTTCTGATTGTCATTTTAACAAGCATTTTCCCCCCCCATAAAATGTATATTCTAAATGTGACCAAAACGGTCCTAAAAAACCCATTTAGATTTGCACCGTTAGAATGTAGACATGGTTCAGAAGCTTAAAATAATTGTGGCTCCATTTGATGGGTCTTGTGGATTAATTTTTAATTTAACTCCTTTTTACTAAAGAAGAAAGGGAGAACACAGGTGTTCTGGTTGAAGATAGGCATTGATATCACTGAAGGTAAACATGAAAATTCCCTCTTGGGTGAAAAGTTGACTTATTGATACAGGTAGGAGCAAATTTCTTCGGTGCTGAGGAAGTTAGTGTGATTGCATTTGTGGAGTAGATGGATTCTGCTCTTTATTTTGAGAACTCTGTTGCTACCATGGTAAAAGTTTGACTCAGAGTTTTACACTATTTAGTATACTATTAGTTTTTGGATGCCTCATTTTCCAATGTGCAGTTTAAGACATGAAAGAGACCTGCTTTTCAGATCATGAATGTTTAGGCCTTTCTAAAAATCATCCCTTAAGCTTTCAGTTTAAAGCATTCCAAAAGTGAGCAACTAGGTATCACTGATAGTGCTTTAAATAAATGTAAAGTTTAGATTGCTGTACAATATTGTAGAAAGTTCAAATATGGTTCAAGGACAGAATTTTCTAGCCTTTTGTTCTCTCTTGACTGTGGGATTTTTTATTTTTTTTACTATTTTCTTGAGGTCTAAGGGAAAGATGAAAGCAAATGGAAGGATTTCTCTCTTTTTTTTTTTTTTTGAGAACAGAATACCTTGTGCAGAATAGTACATCAGCTGCTAAAAGCTGATTTTATTTGAAGACTGATGAGACTTTGAGACTGATGACAGGAATAATACTAACAAGCCCAGAAAGGCAGTGCTTGTGGCCCTCATTATCAGAAGGGACTCATCTGCTCAAGGCTTTGAAAACAGAATTTCTGATGTAAGATTATGGGAGAGAGCTTGGTTATAAGGACTTCTGGAAAAAAACAAAATCTCAGAAACCTCTTGCCAGGAGAAGACGACAGTAGTTTGAAAGATAGGTATTATAGCTCATGACTGTACTGTGAATGTTAATGTCTATTGAATTTTCATATAAATGTTGCACTAATCCTTGTGCTTTGAATGGAAGTCTGGTTGCACCCTGGTGCACGGTTCATACATATGTTTCTGAGGTGTAGCCTGTAATCTCTACATGTAAAACTCTGAAAGCCATACTCTTAAAATTAAAAATAAATTAAAAACCACCATTGAATACCATGTGTTCTGTGCAAAATGAACAGATTAGATGTTTGTGCTCTGATGTCTCTTAAACTGATAATAACCAAGAGAGATTCAACTCTGGACTTTGTAAAGCAGTTGTATTGCATCGTTTTTACTGTATCTGCTGTGAAGTTGATTGGTTACACTGTGAAAAAAAAAAATAAATAGTGCCTGGCTACTTACTTTCTCATGTTATTTTTCTCTTTAGGACCATGATGATGATGATAGTCATTCTGGTGAAAATAGTCCTGTATACTTCTCTGACCAAGAGCAATGCCTTTACTTGTTTTAAAACTTTTCTTTCCCCCCTCCTTTCCTCTCTTCTTTCCCTCTTTTTCCTTCATGAAATAATAATGTCATCAGTTGTCTCACAGAAGTAAAGCTCTGGAGCTAAACTTCTACTTTATCAGCCATTTTGGTTAATACCAGTTTTATAGCAGTGAGCTAATGAAAGGTCTCGTGCTTGTTCCTGCCAAGAGGAGCGGTCCTGCTCTCCTGGTGCTTGGCTAATCCTGCTCTTCCCTTTCTAGGATCCCTCACGACCACGATGTGTGACTCTCTTTTCTTTGTCTTGTTTGTCATTTTAGAAAAGTTTGTAACTTTCCATTAGATGTGCCAAGGGGCAAGGAGCAGGGCTCATGCTGAAAGCAAATACCCAGGGGAAAAATCACTCCTAATTATTTTCCTCAAATACGTTTTGTTCTCTGGCCTTGCCGGCCCGTCAGAGAGTCTGCTGGTAAGCATTGGTTTCCTCATGTGGTTAATCCCAGGAAATGTTTTTAATTCATTCTAAACAGTGTGGAAAGGTGATGAAAGAGAGATCCAGCATAGTATAAAAACTCTGGGACAGGAGTCAAAGATGCTTTAAGGGTCTTGGAGTTCTGGAAAATGCCACAGATTTCTGCAGCCTCTTTACATCCATTTCAAATTAAAGTCAGGGATCCCAGCAATACCTGCATTCCCTTTAGCATCATGTGTTCTTTTCCCTGGTAACTATCTCTGGTATTATGTCTTGCCAGCTGTTACTTAAATTATTAAGGTGGCTTAAGGTTAAATAGAATCTATTTATCTTTTTCTTTTAGTTTGTTGATGTCCTCTCTGTACGAAGGGTACAATGAGCTGTGGTATTTCATAACACCAATGCTGTGAGAGCATAATGTTTTGAATGGCTTTTTAGCTCAAAAGAATCAAACCTCTAGCTTCCAGAGTACTGAAGTAGCTGATGAATGAAGGCATTAGGCAAAGCCTTTATGTATCTACTTCAAAGTAAAATATAATCTATATTTTTAAGGTAAACATTTTTCTTTATTACTGTCAATAGGATGAATTTCAGCAATACATGCCTTGAAAGGAGCTAAAATGAATTAATTTCTCATTGACAGGCCAAAGTATATTATTTTCTACAAAACTGAGACTGCGAAGACATGGGGTGGGCACAAGACTTTCTGACTGAAGTTACTAAATGTCAGTGTAGAATCAGAATAAGGCAGTAAATTTTTAAGAGTTCCTAACTACTTTATCTTAGTAATATTTAATATTAGATTTTACTTTGTAATAATTAGTAAACAAAATTCATTACAAATAAATATTTCTTAATAATATCCTATATTATTATTTGATAATAATATGTGCAGCAGAAATTGAAGAACTCTTTTAAAATGTAGATTAGGAGGTCAAAATGTCCAAATGAAACCTGTGGATTTTTAACAATCGTAGTCAAAAAGAAGTAACTGTTACTTTACAAAGTCCTAGGTAAAGCTGTCTCTGTGCTCCCTCTCATGCCGTAAGGTCCTGCACTGTGGCTTTTTGTGAGGGAGTAACAGTCTGTGTGCCCTGAGGCTGCTAACAGAGCTGCCCTTGGTAAGGGTGACTTTTGTGATACTCTCGCCTCTCTTTTGGGAAGGGGACCATGAGCACTGAAGTAATTCCGTGCAGGCCAATGAGCAGGCAGCATATGGTAACAGCTTTCAGACCCAACTAGCTGATGTTAGGTACATATTTGTAACTGAAAATTTTCATAATCTGTTACCGGTCCCCAATTGATTGTGTCAGGTTAGCTGCTGCTCTTCTGTTTTCTCATGTATTCCCTCCTGTGAGAAACACCACCTCAGGTTTACCCACCGCTTCTCATTCAGAGCTATGAGCTACTATCTTATAATTTTCCTCAGCAAATCTGATACCTGGTTCTTTTCCTTGCATTAGAAATCACTCTGTCTTCCTGAAGTTCCACTGTACTCTCCATCCTTTTACCTGCTTCTGCACCTTCATTTTCTCATTTTCTGTTTAGTCCTGGGTTAATTCACACATTCATGGATGAAAACTGTTGAAGGTGAGAGATGATCACTGTGAAACTGACACTGTCATAAGAAACAGGACCTTCCCTCCCTGCACACCACCAGCAGTCTGAAAATGCAGTGGATCAGCCTGCTACTATCTGAAGAACCCCTCAGAGACTTCTGTCTGGTGTGAATTTATCTGACAAGAAATGGTAAATAAGAAGCAGATCTTTCCTAGCATTCTCTTAAGGATGTCAAAAGACAAAAAGGACAAAACATCCTTGAGAATGGTTTTTGTTTGGGATGTTCTTACATGGCCCAGCTGATGAGGTCAGTGAGCTCTCAGCAGCAGTGTCTTCAAAGCTGGTTTGGTTCTTAAACGCATATTCCCTGTGACATGCTAAGATGGATAACCTGGCAAAAGTTCAGATGCTTTACGAAGCTTCCTACCAGCAATGGGTAAACAAACAGGAACACTGATACCCAAATACTGACCTTATTTCCCTGCTCCTAAGTGGTATTTACCGTAGAGACCACTATGAGAAGCCCTAGCTTAAGACTGATGCTGGAGGCTATGCTCAGAGCATAAGTCAAAGGTTAGATCTAAGCCTTAAGACTTGGACTTGTAATGTTCTCCTTTTCCTATTCTACCACTGAATCTGCGTGACTCAAATGTCTTCTATTTGAGATAAGTAGTTTCCCTGTGCCTCAGTTTCTACCCAGAAGATGTTAGTAATGTTATTCATGGAGCTGTTGAAATTAACACTGAATTAATGAATGCAAAGTACTTAGTTTTTCCTGTAAAGAAGGACCTACCACAGAACTAGAACAAATGACATTGTCCACCTTCAATTCTGAGAAGGAAAATGTGTGCATCTCTTTAGTGGCAACTATACTGATTAAGGAGATAGTTGTGTGCCTGGAACTTCTCTACTAATACAAGTATTTTTGATGCAAATATTAGAAGGTAAATAAAAGTAATTAATGAAGATAGATCTTCAGAAGAACTCAATGATTAGGGTTCACCTCAAGAACTAATCAGGAGCAGAGCTACCTGGCTGGTACCCTCTGAATATGAAAACTCTATGGAAAGAGATGTGAAACTATGTACAGTGATATCTTTCTGGTTTTATTAATGATAATACACAAAAAGCAAGTTTATCCTGCTGATCTTGCCTGTTTTGGGTCTGTTGCTGATAACAAAGCACACTATCTTAATACTGGTCTTATTTGTAGTTTGTCCTACAGGCAGTATTGGAAGACTCTTAAGACCTTCATAGTTGCAGTAATTTAAGTTATAGTCACACGTGCAGCTCAGCACTGCTTAAAGTCTGAACAAGTGGGGGAAAAAAAAATCCATCAGAGAATAAACAAAGTTAATATCAAAGTTTAGTCTGTGTAGCGAGACTGCTGATCTGATTTTATTTAAAGTTGAGAGGATCAGAGTCTCAGTGTAAGGCAGTATTGCTCCTGTGAAATCAATAGAACTACACAGATTTACAGCAGCAGCTGCATGACCAAAATTATTTTATAACTAAGAGCTGTATGTTCTGACATGGGTGAAAAGTATCACCAGTGTTTTGCATCAAAGAAGTATTCATTTTGGATTTAAAGCCTTCTCAGCACATAGTAAACTCATAGTGAGATCACATCATCATTGTTCAGACTGTCAATGAACCTTCAGCACTGTTCTCATCAGTAGCTGCTACTTAATGCATGCAGTCAGTTGCATTGAATACGTTTGTTCGTTCATTCCGTGTATTTGGAATTCTACAGCAGTGTGCAGAAGGGCTTTGAAGTATTTGCTAAACTATCTTCATCCATGTGCCATTTGTTAGGTAAGAGATTTATTGCTGCCTTCTGATAATGGAGAGTACTTTAAAATCCTAATATGATTATTTAACTAAATGGGAAAATCTCGTTACAGAATACCTTCAAATTTCCCAGCAGCCACAATGAAGATAAATGTGGATGTGTTATTGTCACAGTATTCCAAAACACACATTAAGAGAAGTTATACATCAAAACTGACTTGTCCTACAGACTACTGGGAATTAGTATTTAATAAGTGGGCAGCAGAGCCAGAAGTGTGCAGACAACCATTAATGGTGCACTTGCCATCAGCTGATGTCCTCTGATACAGACAGCAGTCATGAACTTGCAAAAACCTGGATACTGTGACGCTATGTAGAAATAAATGGTATGTGAGTATGTGAACCATCTAGTATGTGATTCAATCAGTGGGAATTATGATTTCCTCAGTATATGATTGCTTTTAAGACCAATCAGCTTTCTGTATACCATGCAGCCTTTGCGTCCTGAGGCATTTCATTTTGCTCCTCTCCAGGAGCAACACTTAATATCTCTGTTAGCGTGGAGGCAGTACCAACCTGTTGCTGCCTTAGGAAAGGACAGGAGCCGCTTTGCCAGGCATTATTCTCAGAACCTGATCAAGAGCATCACTGCAATTTCCACTGGAGGACAAGAATTGTTGATTTAAGTGCAGTGGAGGGAACACACAACAGAAATAGAGTTAGCTACCACCTTTAGATTTTAAAACAGGTTTGCTAGTGCTGAATGCATATATGCCCATCAACTCTGCACTTGGAGGCATGTTTATTCTGTTACAAACCTGTTTTAGAGAATGATATTTTATACCACTGTGTAGAACCAGCATGGATTGTCTTTATTCACTGAAACAGTTCTCTTTTTCTAAACAAGTTTCTGTGCCAGGTAGGGAGTTACAGGACTAGAAGCCATACAATGATTAATGGGTTTAAAAGAGAAGCAAATGAATGAAAATCACCACTATTGCAGAATAGCCTATATAGCTAAAACACAGCACCTGAGAGATTAGGGTCGCCTGCTACAATTGAATTTCTAATCCTTAGTTTAAAATTAGTAAAATCTTGTAATGTTTTTATATTACTTTTAGTAGGGTTTTTTTCACCCAATAATTTGTATTTCAACTTTGTAAATATTTTTCTCACCTCTCAACAGTCCCTGAAGTTCCTTATCCCAGCAAGGCCTAGCATCTGGTGATACCATTGCTTCACATCTCTTACTTACATTAGAGATTTTAATGACTTCATTCTTTCTTGTTTCCTCTTCCCCTCCCCACCATCACTTTCCCTCTTGGGGAAACTCAGCTGCATCACCTGAACTAATACTCAAAAAATCCCATCAAACTATAAAGTGATGCTTGCATGGCATTTTGAGCTATCAGCCAGGCAAATTCACAGCTCAGCATTCCAGGCACCCAAATAGAGTTTGAAGATGGAGAAGCAGGCAGGACTGGATCAAGAAATTATGACCTACCACTAAAATAAAATTAAAATTCTGGAATTCTTGTTTTGTAACAGACTAAAAAGGCAGCTGCATATTTTCTTTTGGTTCTTTCTTGGCAAAGCATGGCAATAAAGAACAAAAAGCTGAGTTTAAAAGATTTTAGAGGGGTGAGAGGAACTGGTGCGGGTTCCTGAGGACCTCTCAGCATTATGAAGAGTGCTGTGTCACGCTCCACTGAGATGTTCTTTCCTGAGCACCGTAACCATTGGTACAGCTAGAGTGTATCCTGTATCCAAGCAGGGTGTAGTTGCATCCTGACTCAGTACTAGGATCAGACAGGTATGGGAGACTGTGACAGGACCCAAATAAACCTTGCTGCTTGTCTGGAGATTTCTGTGGGCCCAGAAATCTCTGCAGAAATCTCTGCATTCAAGGCCTTTCCAGCCACTTAAGGTTCTGGACTGCTTAGAGAACGGAGAAAGCTTGCACCAAGCTGAGATTAACCTTTCTTTGCTTTATATTTCTAAGCTCTTTGTGTTCTTGATTGAAAATATTCCCTTTGAAGGCTTTCCCTCATGAAAAGGATCATTGCTTACGGGAGAAATAATAATTAGCTGATCATATACACTGAAAATAAACCACTAGTTTATGATTCATAGTCCAGCAGAGAAATTATAGTCTTCTGTGTGGTAAGCCAAAGCTGCATCCTAATAGTCATTATTCCCTTAGGAAAGGCCATATGAAAGCAATGTTTTACCTGGGGACACCCTCCTTGAGTGATGGAAACTGAGGATGCCTCCTTGCTCCTTTTTGCTACCCAGATAAAGCTTTCCGAGAAGACTCTTTTCACAGTTTCCTGCTACAGGGGCATTTCCCTAGAGAGAGGAAGTACTAGAAAGCAGAAAGATGCAAGCAGCGAAGGAGCTAAATGAAACTTTAAATGTCAGTAGAAGACACTATACCTTTCAATACATCAACAGATGTTTTAGTCTTCAAGGTATCAAAGTTTAAGAACAATATGATTAGGTGCTGGGGAATCTATCTACAGGGACTAATGTCAATGAATGTTAGGATCAGGGAAACACTAGCTGAAGCTGATCCAAACTGTCTGAGGTAAACTGCATTTTGGCAATCCTAAATATTATGGGAAAAAGAATTACAATCTACAGCCTTTTTTCTTTTCCTGTTTTAACATGGAACCCAAATAATCTGAAATACTGCAATATCTCTAATGTGGAACCTTTGTTACCAGAAAACTGTATTCTGAACGTTTTACTCTTTTTTTTTTTTTTTTTTTTTTGATCCCTTTGTGAGCTGTATAACCACCTCAGTCTTAGTGCAAGAGACTAGTCACAAAAGTATGTTTGGTGTAATAGTTCTCATCATGAAAGATGGGAAAGCATAAAAGCTGTATGAGATGTGAACAGATGTTTTATTACAGAAAGTGAAGGAAAGAAGGAACAAGAGAGTTTCCTGCTCTTTCTGTTTAAATCTCCTGAAGGATAGAGATTAGTGTCTATGCCTTCTTCCCACATATGAGTTCCTCAACAGGAAGAGTAGAAGCAGAAATGCATTTTGTGTCTCTGCATGGACTGGAGAAAAAGCTAAAGCAGTATAACCAGGAAGGTTATATGAAGAGGCCTATGAAAGTTTACAAATAGGGTAGGAAGATTTTCTGAGACTATGCCAAGGAGGAACAGAGAAAGCTATGCTGACAGAGATATAAGGTAAGACTTGATTGTGTAAGAGAATGAGTTTTTCAGGATCCAAAGGTTGGAACTTATGGAAGGGACTGGGGCTGTCCCTTAAGGGACTGGGAGTAGTTGCTTTAGATTGTTGGATAAAGGATATAAACTAAACCTGGCAACTGAACTGTTCAGATCTTCTCTGGGGAGAGGTGAAGGCTTTTGTAGAGATATTTTATGGGAAATGTTTCAAATGTTTGCTTTCAACTACTGGGGAAGGAAGGGGAGGGAGGGAGGGAGGGAAGAAGGAAGGAAGGAAGGAAGGAAGGAAGGAAGGAAGGAAGAATATCTTCAGAGCTACCTCATAAAATAAACTAGTCTTGAAAATTTCATTGTTGATGAATTTTGGTTGTTTTGAATATAGATCTGTCTTTCTGTCTTGTTTAGAAATGTCATATAAAGTAAAAAAACACTGTCGACTATTACTTTTTATTATTTGTCAGTTTTGATCTCAGTGTTTGTTAATAATCTCACTGATTTCAGTTATAGATGGTGCTAGTAGGTCTACACAGCACACAGACCCTCAAATTACTGCTGACATATGAAACACCTGAACTAGAAGTAGGATGGTTGCTTTACATTAAAGCTAGTTAGACTGTGGCAATGTGACTATGTTGTTCCTGGGACAACAGCTGTTCACTGTGCTCAGAGAAGTGGTACCCACTCATGCAGTCACCTGAGGGATCTCTACTCCCACAGTCCTGTGCACCATGTGAAGGTGCACAGAGGCCTATGGAAAGGGTCATCTGAAGAAAGTAACACAAGGCCAAGAGTTGGACATACTTGTAAACACCAGTAGCAATAGTTTTTGCTACTAGGAAGGCCTTTCTGTCAATGACATTGTGGTGGTTTGGGTGGATTCACCCTTTTTGCTTGCAGCTTGCAGCCAAACACAGCCTGCTCTCTCACCCTCCCTCTCTCTTGCCCAGGGAGAAGGGGAGAGAATTGGAAAGAAAAGGGCAAGGAAACTCACAGGTTGAGATAAAAACTATTTACTAATTAAAATAAAATTATGATGATAAAAACAGTGATAACAGAATTATACAAGTGAGTTATACACAGTGCTCAGTGCCTGCTGACCGATGCCCAGCCTGTGCCAGCCAGTGGTCCCAGAGCAGAGACAGTCACGAAACCGAAACCCCGGAACAGTGAACCTGAGAGATCCCCGAGAGAATTCCCCCGTCATCCAGTCAATCCTGGTTAATGTACTGACATGACATGGTATGATATGGAATATCTCATTGGCACATCCAAATGCCAGTTTTGGGTTTTGCTGTTCACTGCGCTTCCCCCTCCCAGTCCTAATGCAGCTGTAAAGCAGCCAAACACGGTGGCCTTGAGCTCCAGGAGCAACTAATAACGCCAGTACTGTTATCAACGTTCTCATAATGTCTGAACTGAAACATTGAAACTAAAATACGGCTATTCTGATTACTAAAAAGGAAATTAACTCTATCCTAGCAAAACCAGGACAGACATTAAGTCAGGAAACAGCCCTTCATTAATGAAGGGGAAGGAGGTGTTTAGAGCCTGTAATTAATACCGATTTTCTTAATAAACAGGGAATATACTAGAAGATCAACTGTATAAAAACTTTGTTTTAAAAAGTTAAAAAGGTCTCACTGTTTAAAAATATTTTCCTTTATTTATAGTGCATACAAAGTTGCATTTATCAACAAGGTTCTGAGTAGACTTCTGAAAGTGGTGGAGTTAAGTGACTGCCTAACCATGAACTCAGGACTGATACAGAAGCTATATTTAGTATTTTCTGCTTCAAATCTGTCAAGAGTCTTGAGGAAATTAAGTTCTGGCCTGATTTAAAACAGAGAAATATTTGAGGTATAGGAAAAAAGGTTGTACATTTTTTTCTTTCTGATTCAGTTCACAAGTAGACTGATTACATGACTTGTTTGTAAGACGGAGTCCTTAACTTTCTTTGTAGCAAGACCATGATACTTTTTTTTTTTTCCAGGAGATTACTAATATGACCTACTCTACGTCATGAAGTGGTACAGTTCATATAGGAATACAGAATCCAAAAAACCCATGAGTCTACATCAGGCTTTCAAAAGAGTGTCTGTTAATGACTTAAAACTCAGAAAATAGAGATGCTACCATTTAACTTGGTAATGTAGAAAAAAGGTCAATTTTTCTCACTGTTTTTTCATTGTTACTTTTTTTTTTGTTTTTGTTTTTTTTTTTTTCTGTGAATGTTGTAGTTTACAGTACTAGTTAATGCATATGTAATGTTTGTGTCTAAAGAACTAATGAACCTGTGAGTAGCCAACACCTTCTACCTGGAAGGGAACTTGACATTTTACTCCATCCTCTTTACAATAAGCTAAAAAAGCTCTTCTTCAGAGGCATCTCTCTTTGGGCTTTGAATTGCATTGGGAAGTCTTTGTGTTCCCTGAGAGCTCTTCAGTGCTGAGAATGAGCACAATATTCTCTTACCAGCTTAATCAGTGGTCTAGTTGAGAGAAAACCTCTAGTTCCAGTATTTTAATTAACGTTGTATATTCACATGGGACCAATTCTTTCTGAATTGCCTCCCAATACTTTTAGGACTCCTGTTCATGTTATACTTTCATGTTCAACCTTAAATTTGAGTGAAGGTCTTACCAGAATTTAGAGGTGGGTATGGAGGAAGCTCCTCATCTGGAGAGATTGTCAAAGAAGTGGTCTAAGGCTTATAGTACCAAAAGTTTTAGTAACTGCACCTGCTGCAACATGCCTACAATGGAAAAGCACTTCCTCGAAACAGTGAACAGTGGGCATTCAGCTCCCTCAGGTGTTCTTGTAAATTCAACTTCAAGCTGTAGTTTTGCCATTGTTGTGTGAAAAAGGTGGTAAAGCAATTCGTCAGGAAATAAACCCCCTTGCGTTCTAACTCACCATCAGGTAACTGGAGGAGCTGTGGGTGGCTAGGCTTAGATCCTGAGTGATGCCCAATTGAGCACTACGGGTCTGATAACAGTGGACTCACCCATATCCACAATTTATGGACTCACACAGCTAAACCTGCAGAATTTAGCGGCATCCCGCTGAGCACGGGTCAGTCGGAGTGACTGGTTACAGACGGACACAGTTCGATGTGACACTACAAGTCTGGGTGAATTAATTCCAGATTCACTTGATAGTGTCCTGCACCTTCCATCCAGTCACTATCTATGGACTCTCATGGCCTATTGGGCGGCACCCAGTGAGAAATAGTGCAGCAATTTAATAAGCGAATAAGGTACTTTAATAGAGCAACAGGAATAATACAGATTTGTGTGGATTGCCGGTGATAATCTACTGTTTGCAGAAGTATATATACAAGCATCACGGTTACAAATTCCGAAAAGCGTTAAGTAGGAACAATTTTCTTGCTCTGAGCCATAATTTCAATATTTTACTTTTAAACTTGCATGTCAGTGGCCACTGACAAATGGACTGAACACACTTCAATTTTTGATGACTTGTAGTAACCTATAAACTCACTTTATTCTATGGAAAAGGTTTATCAGATCATTCTGCCCGTAGTCCAAAAAGCTCTTCTTCTCAACATATGACAGATCTTTGACATGGCATTCCACATTACTGATTTCAATTTTTAGGAGCTTCTGTCATGAGAACCTGCAAAAGGTTCCCAGTGATTTGTCTTGTCTAATAATCTGTTCTTGAGGCAGAACTGTTGGCTGGAGGTAGCTCATGATGTTTGGCCTTGAAATGACTGCTCCTGCATTGCTGGGTGTGAGGATCTTCTTATACCCCTTCTAGGGCTAAAGTAGGTGTGAAATGGACAAATCACAGATTTATCAGAGATTTCTTCTTAGTAGGAAGTTATTGAAGCCTGACAACTCCTCCTGCTGTGTAGATAGTTGATAACAGTTGTGTGAACATAATTTAGTGACATTTCTACATGAAATGTAGGCTTCTTGCAGAGATTTTCAGAGTTTTTGAAACTTAAGAGCCCAGGGATCTGTCTTCGTGGATCATGTTGTAGAAGTTACAACAGGGATAAATTGGTAGTGATTTAGTTGAATCAGCTTTAAAATGACAATTTATTCTCTGCCACATCTCACCTCCAAACAGCAGAGCCTTGGAGGATGTATACTGCTGGCTGCTCAGAAGTGCCTTGTGCCTCTGTGGAGAGCTAAGCTCACCTAAAATTACCAACTCATATTTGGAGCTGTGCATCTAGGCACTAGTTTAGCCTCAGCCTGGTGCAGGAACATCTGTAGTACTAATTATAATGCCACAACCCATTGTGTGGGACTTGAATGAAAGCATAAGCTGGGTTAGGCCTTTGGCCTAACAGAAGATGAAGAAAAGATCATAGAATCATAGTGGTTGGAAAAGACCTTTAAGATCATTGGGTCCAATCATAAACCTAACCAATTCCATCTCTAAACCATGTCCCTAAGCACCTCATCTACCCATCTTTTAAATACCACCAGGGAAGGTGACTCTACCTATCCTTTCAGTGAAGTTTTTCCTAATATCCAATCTAAATCTCCCTTGGCACAACTTGAGGCCATTTCCTCTTGTTCTATCACCTGTTACCTGGGAGAAGAGACTGACTCACCCCTCTCTACAACCTCCTTTCAGGTAGTTGTAGAGAGCAGTAAGGTCTCCCCTCAGACTCCTTTTCTCCAGGCTAAACAACCCCAGCTCTCTCAGCCTCTCCTCATAAAACTTGTGCTCCAGACCCTTCACCAGCTTCATTGCCCTTCTTTGGACACTCTCCAGCACCTCAATGTCTTTCCTGTAGTGAGGGACTCAAAACTGAACACAGCGTTCAACGTGTGGCCTCACCAGTGCTGCATACAAAGGGAAGATGATTCCCTACTCCTGCTGGTCACACTATTTTTAATACAGTGACCGATTGCCAACTGGATTTAACTCTGTTCACCACAACTCTCTGGGCCCGGCCATCCAGACAGTTCTTTACCCAGCAATGTATATGCTCATCCAAGCCATGAGTGTCCAGTTTCTCCAGGAGAATGCTGTGAGAAACAGTGTCAAAGGCTTTGCTAAAATGTAAGTACATCACATCCACAGGCCTTCACTCAACCACTAAGCGCATCACCATGTCATAGAAGGAGATCAGGTTAGTCAGGCAAGACCTGCCTTTCATAAAGGTGATAAATAATGGAGTCAGGAAGAACTGTTTTGGATCTTAGTTTGCTATGAACTTAAACTAGATTGCAGTCTCTTTGTAGGCTCTAGATGATTTTTTAAAAAATTCTGCAGTTCACAGAGTAAACAGACAAATGAAAAACATGGAAATATAATAGAAATATTAAGCAAGTCTTTGCAATTGAAACTGTGGGGTTTGAATAATCATTTATTGTAGAATCATTGAATGGTTTGGGTTGGAAGGGCTCTGTAAAGGTCATCTAGTCCAGAGCCCTGTCCAACCTGACCTTGAATGTTTCCAGGGGTAGGGCATCTCTCTGGGCACCTGTTTCACCACCCTGATTGTAAAAAATTTCTTCCCAAGTGGTTAAGCTGAATCTTGATCACATTATAGATTTTTTTTCTGATTTGATTGTTTAAATCTTTGGGAAAGTAAAGAAGTTCATTAAAGACACACCTGAAGGGAAAGAATGTCAACTGCTATTGAGGCTTCTCTTTGGCAAGATAGTTTAAGAAATTCTACTGAAATGCCTTCTTAAAAAATAGATTTTTAATTCCAATTGTAGAAGATCTGTTTGTCAGAGAAAAAGCAGATTACAGTTGCTTGGGACCGCTTCTACTTTGTAGCCAGGATGGCTGAGTCATACTTTTACTAAATTACCCTGTGGTCAGCAAAAGACGTTTCTAAGCCAGAGTGCCAACCAGAGGGGATTTGGTATGTGTGTACTATCCTGTTCTTCTGGCTATGGTAGAATAACAATCTTGCTCTTTCTGAGGTAGAAAGAAGAACATTCAGTACATCTGGAAACTGGAACTTTGGAGAATTGCTGCAATCCTATTATGGAGACATCTGACATTAGCAGATTGTTCCCATATCTCTGTCAGGAGTTTTTATAAGATTGGAGCAATGAAACAAAACAAAACACAGAAATTAAGGCCTAGTGACATTTACACAAGTGAATCAAGCTGTGAGGATATTGCTGTGGAAAGCACTGGCTCTTGTCACTGCAGCATGGACAGCCTTTGTTATTGTTCTTGCAGAACTGCCTTCCTGACATGATATTTTTGGTACCTGTATTGTTAAAATGCTAGTAAGCCCCTTTGAAATGTTTTTTTTTAGCTGTGGTGAGGTATCTGGTTATTCTTGGATGGCAGGTAAAATGCCCCACTCTGCTTCTAGTGCCTCTGAAAAAAATGATTTTGTCTGTGGTGGCTTGTCCTTGACCAGCAGCTAAACTCCCACACAGCTGCTTGTTCACGCTCACCTTCTCAGCCTGCGAAGGAGGAAGAAAATAGGAAGAAAAGGGGTGAGAAAGCTCATGGGCCAAGATATAGACAAGGAAATCCCTTGTCAATTACCATCACAGGCAAAACAGACTTGATCTGGGGAAAATTAATTTATTGCAAATTAAAATATATATTTAATTACTAATTTGGGTAGGGGGAAACAAAAAGACAGACATTAAAACAACGCCTTTCCTCTTTTCTTTCCCAGGTTCAACGTCACTCCCAAACTCCTCTACTCCCCCATTAAGTAGTGCAGGAGAGTGGGCAGTAGGTTGTTACCATCAGGGAACAGTGATGCCTCTCTGCTGCTCCTTCCTCCTCACATTTTTTCCTCTGCTCCAGCTTGGGCTCTTCAGGGGCTTCAGTTCTTCAGGAGTATCTGCTCTGCCATGGAGCACCTTGTCCTCTTCCTCTTCCTACTCTTCCTCCTCCTCCTCTCCTTCTCTTATGGCCTTGGTGTTCCCACTGCTCTTTCTGACTTTTTTTTCCCTCCTCCACTGCCTGTGTGGTGTTTTCTGCCCTTTTAAAAATAAATTTTCACAGATATGCCACCAGCTTATATGATGGGCTCAACTGTATTCTGTGCTGGGTCTTTTGGACTCTAATCTCTTCTCAATGGGTAAACTTGCAATCTCTTACTTGAGAAGTAAAATTTGTGAAAATGTTTTGAAACTTGAAATATTTTATTTTATACTATGAAGCAGTCATGGGAGAGATATGGCATGACTGTACTAAGAAGACTGCTCTCCATCTTGAAGTCCTCCAGGACCCATTCCTTATCACAGGAGGTTAAAATTTGGTTATCCATCTTCATGAATGAGAGTTGCAATCTAAAAATATAGTTGTTGATCACTGTATAGCACGTCTTCACTGAGTGTCAGTGTACTACTGTTGGCCCTTTAAGAGCTGAAGCTACAGGTGGCTTCAGCCTTGAGCAATTAATTCCTGACTTTGAGTGAAAAATAAAACAAAGCGAAATAACAAGCAAGAATTTGTATGAGATAAGAGGTGTAATTAGTAATTAGTCAGAAGCAAAAGAATGGCTCATGAACAGGTGGAATTATCCAATCAAGTATTGTAACCAGGTGTGTGAACAGTAGCTTTTAGCCAATGACGGGCTGTTTATGTGTGTGTGTTAGCAGCTTAAGAGTATATAAGTGATAGTGTAACCAATAATAAATGTCTCCAGTGGGATTCACATTGAATCATGTGGAGCCCGTGATTTGTTGCTCTTGCATACTACCATTGATTTCAATCAATGATGGGTTACAAATTCTGCAAGTAAACCTCAAAGTTTACAGGTAATTTCTGACAGTAAGTAAGCTCCATTCCTCTGGTCAATTTATGTATGTTTTTCATACTATTAAATTATTCTAACTGCTTAAGTGATATTAAGAATGGCCAAGTTAAAGTAAAGCTACTGCTAATATTGCAATGGAGTCCAGTAAATATACTTTCCTTTGTCAAGAAGAATACTATTTATATCACCTAAATGGATTTCAGACCACATTGTTTTGATTTGTCCCTGTAGATGAATGGTACTCATCCTGTTTTATCCAAGGATAACACATTTCATGAGACTGAATATTTATCATTTCAAAGTCCTAGCCCCCCTTTTAATGTTTACTAGTATTACTAAAACACAAAAGCAAAATTGCCGCTGCTCAGAGTACACCAGCAGGGAAAGGCCAGACTGTTGATCAGCCTGATGCAAAGACATGCTGACAGCAGAATATTTATTTACGATTTCTAATTCCTAGGCTGCCCCAAAAGGTGTCATTTGTTTTTAGCAGTGATTCAAGCTGACGTTTGCATCACATCGCATTACATTAAGCAATGTTAAGATCTGGAGGAATACTAAGCTACATAGGTAGACTAGAGAATTTAAAACAGGAGCTCCAAATGAAAGACATGGCTAAGAAAAAAACTTTGAGGTTTAGCACAGCTGCTACAGGAGGGCTGGATGGAATTTGTCCTATAAACACTGAAATACACCATTTCAGAAAGATAAGTGGTCTCATCAACTTAACCAAGGCCCAGAGCTACTTCCTGAGGTACTTAAGTTGATTAAATCTGCCTGAGAGCTTTTTACATGCATGCAAAATGTTATTTCCTAAAACCTCCTGTAATTGCAGTTGTAAAGGTCTCAAATGAACCAGGACCCTTTTCTTTTGTAGTTCACAATGCCTTTTTCTCAGCCATAAAACTGGTCTAAACCAAAAGTACTACCCACTGAACTCACAGCTGACCTCTAACCAGACTTCCCTGTTCTGATTTCCATTAGTCTCAAGAATCTAGTGGAAGGTGAAAACCTAATTTTTTCCTCTAATCCCTTATTCTTTCTTTGTAGGGAAGCTTGCCATCTTTCCTCTGGCTTTATAATGGGCAAGTCTCTCTTTTTTTTTTTTTCTAAAATTTATCCCTGTGTTTGCTCTTGAAAAGATATTTAAGAGGCTCTGACATGAGCTATGGAGACTCCAGCATAACACTGTGTATTAGCAGTTTATGTTTCTCAATGGTAGAAATATGCTTAGATGCTCAGATATACATGGAAGTTTGGCAGATTGTCCTAGGAGACAAAGATCCAGCTTTAGACAAAGATTAATATTCAGCATCAGTTTAAAGATGGACTAAATCTGCCCATTCAGAGGTCTGTATTTAGGATTATGTCAGATGAGCAAGAAGAACTACACATACATGTATCAGAACTCTTGAGACAAACTGAGGATCAAAATAATAGGCTTTCTACCCCTTTTAGACCTTCACTCAATGATGATGTTGCAGGGATGGATAAACCAAAGACAGTGATTTTTGTCTTTCTAGCTGCTACTCTCACCATCTCTCTTCATCACACCACCAGTAGATCTTCATCAACCTCATTCGGAAAGATGTCCTGACCAAAATAAGTCTGAGAGAGGTGAACTTAACAACACTAGATTTGAATGTGTAATATGGATTCCTTTTCTCTTCTCCTCTTGTGCCCCCTTTTCCTTCCCCAGCCACATTTATTTTCTCTCTCTGTTTCTCTTTGCATTCTGCTATTTTGCTGTCAGACTTAGCCAGATTTTCTTTAACAAAAATGCCCTACTCTTCTGATTTAAAAAGTGGCAAAAAGAACTGTCTCAAATATCCTTACACAGGTGCAAGTTTGCCAGGTGTTGACAAGGCTATTAGGATTAGGGACCAGGCATTGTAAAGGATTATGATTCCTGAAAAGGATCCATGCAGACATTTAATACTGAAATCCAAAATTGTGACCTCAAATTGTATCTCCTTAATCTTGAAGCTGTCTTAAGTCACGAAGACTTAATTTGTGTCAGTACAAAATCAATTCTTAGACTGATGATATATGTGTGTAGCTCCACAAATCTTGTTCCCCGATAAATTTTCAAAAACTGAAATGTCAGAGGACCACAGTATTTTGGCACAGCAGAAAGGTGGTTTTTCACCTCTGCTTCTGTTGTTCTAACCTGTTTATGGAATGCCATCAGATAAGACTGGCCACTTCTATTTAAGAAAGGAATGTCAGAGGAGACCTGATGATACTGCAGGCTCCTAAAAGTACATTTCTTTTTCAGGAGGTTTAATTTATGCTGATGCAATTTTAGGGATTAAAGAGAGCAAGAATAGAGAAAGGACTCTGAAAATTAGCAATGAATGAAATGAAAAATAGCAATATTCTCTTCAGCTCCTTTAAATGCCTTGACCCAGGCCAGCATACTAGTCTGTTCTTGATTTTTTTGCTTTTCAGTTATCTCTGCCACTCCCCATAGTGCCCACTCTGTTGCTGACTTGGGACTACAAAGCAAGTCTTCAAACTGCAGCTGCAGTAATTGAGCTTTTATTTTGGCATATAGTTACCTGAAACTTACTGGTATGGTGAATCTCAGTCAGGCAGTTCAGGAGAAAGTGTTTATGACTGAGATAAGAAGAGTTGTATTTAGCTCCCCTCAGATGTGAATTCCCTTTGCCTGTCTCAAGTTTAGGAGGGCAAAACTATTCTCTCTCTCTCTATACAGGAGCATCTTTGCTGCATCTGAGCATCAGTCAAAGACCAATTGCTTCCACACAGATGCCTTTATAATTGTCTATGTACCAGCATACAGATCACAGAATCACAGAATGTTAGGGA
>NW_010308661.1:0-13577 GCF_000700745.2 Antrostomus carolinensis
TGTTCCGGGCTGAGCCATTGCTCCCGTTGCGCCCCCCAGCCCGGGGCTGGGGTCCTGTGCCATCCCCTGGGAGACGGGGAGCGCTCCTGCCGCCGGGCATCACTTTGCTTGGAAAGCCCCGGGGAATTTACCGTCTCCTTCGGCTGAGTAAGGGAAAGCTCCCGTCATCCTCCTTCCACACACGGGGAGGAAGGTACCAAGAGATGGTGGCCGTGGGCGGTAAGTTTGAGCTCCCAAACACGTTGTGCTGCCTCAGCGGTGGGGCCCAGCGCTGCGCTTCATGGGCTGCAGGCACATTGGTCAGGGCTGGGTGCTGCACCGTCCCTGTATCGCGGGATAACTGGTGTTGAGGACAGTCTGGAAGTGTGGCCCAGCTGCTTACACTGTCCTTGTGCCAGTGACACCCGGACAACATCAGGCAGACAGAGCTAACTCCTTAGAGAAACCGTCAGAGAGCCACAAAAGCAGGTTAGAGTGGTAGGCACCCTCAAGTTGTGTTGCCGTTATCATGATAATCATTGTACTGACCTATGAAGTGCTGTAGACTTTGCTGGTAGTTGTCCAACCTGTAAATGTCATATGAGAGTCAAGGAGAATGACTTTTTTTTCTGACTTTGTGACCACTCTGACAGAGGCATCCTATGTTTGTTAGTTGGATGACTTCTCCTAAGACCATGGAGCTGCAAGGATGATCCATGAGACCACCTTCAGCCTGTCTCTGTGTGAGAGAGAGGGAGGTGCTTTCCAGTCTGTCCTACATGTCATGTCATCTTGTCAGGAATGGCAGTGAGCCTTTGCTCCTTCTCTGGCTCTGGAAGGACAAAAGGAGGTTTGTCTTCTCCTGTTAACACTGTTGTTTCCTAGGTTTTCATTCTCCTTCCTCCTTGCTTTCCCAACTGTGTTTCTCCCATTTGGTCTCTAGTCTTGACTATTGCATGGGCACGAGGGATGTATCCATCATGCATAGACAGATACTTCCCTTTGCAACAAGGTCAGAGAGCGTTCCTCTTCTTTCTTTGACTCTTTTCCCTCTTCCTACTGTAACAGCACATGCTGAGGTTCAGGGAAAAAGACGGTACCCTAATCTCAGAGTGATACTGGTGAATAATAGCACCGACTGTTGCATCAGGGCTATGCACTGATGCATGAGACTGAGAGAAGAACAAAACTGTAGACAACTCTTTTTTTGCCAAGTGGTGTCAGGTGCATGACACCAAAACTGAAGTAGGAATATTACAATTTAACAAAAAAGGTGGAAATGGAACATGTCAATCTTTTTAATACATCCAGCTATTAATTAAAATAATTTTTTTTAATCTCTTCTGTGGTCTGGGAAATTAAGGACCTTTTTTCCATCACTTTAAGTAGTTGTAGTATTGTGGACACACCTAGTGGAGGGAGTTTTAAAATGTTTTATGTGACATGAGCTTAATGGAAAAAATCCAAGCCTCTTTCCAGATGGTGGGATAACAGGGTTTTAGTTCATCTTTGGGAAACGTGGGTAAAAGGAAGGCAAAAAACCCAATGGATTCATGGCTGGTTCAAAGCTTAAAAAATCCTTGATGAGTCAAGTCACTTTTAATTTGCTGTGTTTATCTGGAATAGAAAAACCTGTGTTTCCTTGGGAGGGGCACTTGGAAGGATTTGACCCAGCTGGTGACATTAGCCTTGTGACCTCAGTGACCAGCATGACAGCTGCTTGTGTCTAGTGTTGATGAGGTGCTGAAGCTGATGATTTTATGAAGCATCTCTCTCCCAGGCTTGACACTGGAAGGTGCAGGTTAGCAGAAGAGTCTGTCTGAGGAATTTGAACAATGACATACAGCAATTAATAACTGCAGCACTTTGCACTGAAGTTTATTTTGAAAAGCAATGGGTCTCCGCATTTCAATTATTATTTTTAGTTCTGTTTAGCAGCTATTTTACTCTGGTAAACACATTGCATGTGTCTCTTTCACAATGTTTATATTTCAGCTTTCTCACCAAACCAACTGTTCACAGCACTTGCTTTTCCCTCTTACCAGAAGATCCATTTTTTGCTTTGTCTCAGCCCCATCGTCACTATTGCTAAATTGAGCTGTTTTCCTTTTCTCCAGTTACTCAATGGTAAAAAAAAATATACATTTATATATATATATTATTTTGAAGTTCAGCCATCATCCTCTGAAAGTATAAAGAGAGACAACTGTCAGAGTAATTCAGTAACAGTTCTACACCAAGTGGTCCCTTTCTGTCACCCAGAGAACAATAGTGGATAGTGACTGTAGTAAATCCAGGCGCTTCAAGCCCTTGTCATCTTGATGATCATACGTAATGATGTGTGAGCTCTTCTATGGAGCCTGTACCTCTGAAACTGCTTATAGCAGCTAGCCAGTTGAATACATCAAGTACTCTATGGGGCATATGTTCCTTAAGGTTTTGCTGCAGCTTCCATTCATAAGAGCAGGCAAAACTCTGTGCTGAAGGCAAGATCAGTTACAGTTTGAAGCTTTCATTTTCCTAATATGTTGGAAAATATGTTCCTCTTGCTGCATTTGCCTCGGTAAATAGAGTTGGCAAGGAGGCTGCTGAACAAAAATAGTGTATTTAGAGTTCCTGAATCAAGTAAGAATGAGTTGTGCTGGTGTACCTTAATAAAGGGAGTAGAAGATATAAGCTAATTACTTTATATTTGGTATTTATTACTGAGATTTGAAAGTTTGACCAAAGTCTGAGAGACTTTGCCTGTACAAATTGTATCTTCTCTGGAAATGTATTTTTGGGCTTTTTCGTATAAAAAACTGATTTTGTCTGCTACTGAAATCTTTTAGCCCAGAAGTATGGGAGACAGAGCTTTCTCTGGTAATAATTTTAGTAATGGATTTGTACTATAAAACCTGACATTTTAGGAAGAAGAAGATGGTCTTCATTTGGTCTTTGATTAGAAAGAAAGAGAGGGAAAAACAAGTGGAAGAAAGAAATTGAAGGGAGGATAAATATGTATGTTTAAAGAACTGTAGCTAAATTGTAAAGAAAAAAAAAGCTAGAAAAAATAATAATAAGTTACTTAAAATGAGTTGTAGAAATGTTCTTTTTCAAATTTTCTCAGTTTTACAAGCCATGCAAATGTTTTTATTTCACTATCCTTACTCTGAATAGCAGAGTAAAGGTTTTTGGTGCTAAAACAGTCCAGATGACAAACTAAGACCATTTTAGTTGTTAGGCATTTTGAAGCAATGAGATAGATTCTTACTACCACTGATGTCAAGGGCAAAGCATCAACTGAGTTCATTGTATTCAGGACTGATATCCCGAGTGACACATAGTGAGGTGGTTTCTCAGACTCAAAGTCTAAAATTTTCTATTTCTAAACTTTTATTCAGTCATGTTAGCTGTGTTCAAGTACTACTTCTGTCAGAATGCTCCCTCCTATTTATCCAGCACATATGCCTTCACTGAGCATAACATTTCAGTGAGATATCTGGCATTAATGAAGATTTCAATGCAAGTTACAATTCCCAGCAGAACTTTACTTGTTCCCTTAGACAGCTTTGAGAGCCGGTGTCTTCAAGAGTTCACACTTTAATCATTAGCTGACTAATAGTATCAAAGTTCACCTAAACCCATAGTTTTCTCCTTCCTCACTAGAACTCATTTAAAATTTTGAGAAGTTGTAACTTTTAACTTAAATTATTTGAATTTGCAACTTTTCCACTTATATTTAAAATAGTTTATTAATCTCTTTCTCAGAAGTGCGGAGACATTTTTGAAGCACAAGGGTTTTTTTCTGTGTAAGAAGTTTAAAACCTAAATATTGATGATGCAAACTGAATTAATTAGTAGTTAATTTCTGAATATTTGACATATTTTACAAAGAAGGAAAATTATACTGTTTCTTTGGTAGCAGGCAACTGCAAAGGAACGGTTCAACAATATATAGAAAAATCCATTGCAAAGCAGAGAAACAAAAGACATTTGAAGCTTAGGACACTGTACTATGCAGCAGCTATTTTTAACATATATTTAGCTAAATCCATTACTGTTTGGTTACAGTTATTATCCAGGGGCCTTGTTCCCTCCTGTGATAGTTTAACTTAGCCGGCAGCCAAACAAGACACAGCTACTTGCAGCCTCCACGCCCCTTCCCCGCTGCCCAGGGAATCAGGGGGAGAATTGGAGGGATAAAGGTAAGGAGACTTTAAGTTGAGATAAGAACAATTTAATAATTAGAGTAAAAATGAAATTAAAATAAGAATAATAAGAGTGATAATGATAACAACTGTATGTGTATATATATATGAGTGATGCAGAGTACAATTGCTCACCACCTGCTGATAACAGTCCCAGAGGAATTAAAAGGAACCCTGAAACTGAAATCACCATCCTGGAAAAGCAAGCCCGAGTGATTCCCAAGAGAATCCCTTCCCTTTCCATTCAGCCCTGGTTAATATACTAAACATGACATGATATGATATGGAATATCTTATTGGCATCTCCAACTGTCAGTTCTGGGTTTTACTAACTACTGTACTTTTCTTCTCCACTACCCCCTTCCAGCCCTCTCTTCTTGGAAACTGACCAAGCACAGTGTCCTTGCAGTTATCAACATTGTTCTCATAACAATCCTCACTGAAACCAAAACACAGCACTTTCTAGCTACTAAGAAGAAAATTAACCCTATCCTAGCAAAAACCAGGACACCTCCTTTTCATTTTCTCCTCTGCTTCTATCCCTCAAATTAATTTTGCCGAGATTATGTTAATTTTTTGACTGTGCTATACTTTTTGTTGATTTCCTTGTGGCTCTCACTGGCTGCATGTGTGATCCTGGCCAAATCATTAATTATTTGAGCCTCTGTTAACTTATCTGTTAAGCAGATAAAAAAATCCTTTCTTTATTTGTTGTAGTTCTGTAAAATGTGTGAGATTCTAAAGCAGAAAATACGGGTATGAATAGGAGACAAGGCAGCCTATAAAAAAGAGGGTGTGCCCCACTTAAAGGTAAAAGTATTAAGAATATTGAAATTCACGTGTGTCCTCAGTCAGAATGGGTTGCTTAAATTATCAAATGAATAGCTGAATGATTTATTGGGGTGAGAGGTTGCTTTCATGCCACAGGTTTCTGGCTTAAAGGGATTCAATACTTTGTCATCTGTATGGCAGTCCTTCAATATGACAATGTCTTGTCACCTCAGTCTCTTGTCACCTATTTTGTCCATCTATGAGAAACCCTCAGGAATATGAATCACTGCTCCTGAAACCTATTTTAAGGCCCATTTTTATATCCATCCTTACATGTGTCAAGGTAGACAACTTGTCTCTGAGTTGACATTGAAATAACACAAAGTTGAGCTATTTGTCACAAACTGGAGTTGAAGCACCATTTCTAACCAGGTTTACTCGGTGGAGCACAGTTGTTTGGTTGAACCTCAGGACAGGCAGACCTGCTAGCACATGACAGTGGGGCTAGGCACCAAAAGTGAGGTTGAAACAGACTTTAAATCACATTCTGGTGGCCAGGAGGTCTGTGCTGACTCCCATGATGGATAGGTCCCAGCAGGCAGAGATGTTCACCTCAGCTAACAGTAACTATGTGAAGGTTAGGCATTTGGTGTAAGTTAGGCTGCTTCTGCTCTTAGTTAAGAGCGCCAGGACCTCAGGAGGGTGACTCACCCTCTGACTTTGGATGGGTAGGTACATGCCACCTCAGTCCTGATGCATTCCTCTGGCAAGTGCTCTTTCTGTGAGTGTGTGGTGAGCGGGGTGGTGTGCTCACTAGAGCACCGTGTGGTCCCTCACTACAAGAAAGATACGGAGGCACTGGAGCTTGTCCAAAGAGGGCGATGAACCTGGTGAAGGGCCTGGAGAACAGGTCTTATGAGGAATGGCTGAAGGAACTAGGATTGTTTAGTCTGGAGAAGAGGAGGCTCAGGGGAGACCTTACTTAGCGCTCTCTACAACTACCTGAAAGGAAGTTGTAGTGAGATGGGTGTTGATCTCTTCTCCTGGGTAACCAGCAATAGGATGAGAGGTAATGGCCTCAGGTTGTGCCAGGGGAGGTTCACGTTGGATAATGGGAAAAATTTCTTCTCTGAAAGAGTGGTCAGACATTGAAATAAGCTGCCCAGGGAAGAGGTGGAGTCACCATCCCTGGAAGTGTTCAAGAAATGTGTAGATGTACCACTCAGGGATGTGGTTTAGTGGGGATGGTGGTGATTAGTTGCTGATTGGACTGGATGATCTCAAAGGTCTTTTCCAACCTTAATGATTCTGTGATTCTCTCCTGCCCTATCAGATGCTTTTTGGAAGATTACAACCTTTTGTCCTTATATGATGATGGTGATATTTGTCACATGGGGCCTCAAACACTACTGTTGGTAATAAGCTCTTGAGTTAGAGCCAAGGGATGGGAGTCCATCATCTGACCATCCCTCTACTAGAAATCCAGAGCAAGGCGTTTTGAGACAAGTGGCTCTGAGTTATTCCATTGCAGTCATCTTGATTATGCAAGTAGAAGTACGATGAAGGTAACAGATTTGCATTGGACTGATATTAGTAAAACAGATTGTAACCCAATCCACAGGAATTTGGTGAGAAGGAACCCAAGACAGAGTTACAAAGATAAATCTAACTTACACATTGTGCTTTAACCGCTATAAAATCCTCCCATGTGCCCCATGGAGCGCTTTCTGGGGGAGAGAAGGCAAAGAAGGTGTTAAATACAGTTCTTAATATGAAACAGTGAAATCTGAAACAACACGAGGTAGAGAAGGCAGGGGAAATGTGAGTCTGGCAGGTGCCGCTCCATCAGTCCTAAGCAAGATTGTGTTAGAATAACTTGAGAGATGTGTGTTCATTTTACACAGCAGAGTTCCCTGTGGAGATGCTGCCTAGCTCAGAAACCCTAGTTACAGCCATGCCAGTGCGTTCAACAGCATGTGGGGTTGTCCCTGAGCACTGGGACAGAGTTGTCTATATTGCTAAATATTTAAAACAGTTGATGACATCAGTTGGATGGGGCCATCTATCTCTCTGCCATATGATTCTTGGGTGTGTTTTACTGTGGGCAAGGGACTTGTTTTACCATGTTACCACGGCCCAGGGACCATTCCTGGCAGACCACTTGCCAGGCTGCTCTGGAAGGCAAGAGGTTTTAATGGTACAGGTGCAGACTGTTTCATGGCAGTTGGCCTCAGTCCCAGACAGTTCTCTTGAGCGCGTTTGTTTATTAGTGTAGATGTCACCTCTGTAGCTATGTTAAGGTGATGCTGTGCCATGGCTGATCAGTGTGCTGAAGTAACCCAAGCACAGTGTGATGCTGGTGTAGCAACATGGCTTGTGTCATTCAGAGATGTAAGATAGTTGTGCTTCTTACCCAAAGAAACAGGTTTAGAGTGGTTTTATATACCATACTTGGTAACTGCAAATTGTACTAGCACACTTACTGGTATTCAGTAGGTTTTTTCCCTTTCTTTTGGTATTTTGAGGCTCTGTATTACTGATCAGCAATAGTAGTGCAGGCTGATCTCAGAGGGTTGCTCAGGATCGTGTGTGCTCATGATGGTCTTACGCTCTCCAGTAATGCACAGTCCTGAGCCTTCTTTGGCACTAAAGGGAATTGAGGTCCCACATTTATCTCAAGCTTCTACTTTCCTATTTTAATGTCTCTTGACATGTTCACAGCTCCTCTTTGCTGGTGGGCTGACTGTTGAGCACTAGTTCTTTGCAGACTGATGTGTCTTTGACTGAGCAATGCACCCTCCTTTTCAGTACCTCCCAATGCTTTAATACCCTTTTTGATCATTTTTTTCCTCATTATGTGCCTATAAAGGGAACAGCCCTCCATTTGTTCAGTTTCTGTCCTGAATGTCTTTCCTTCTGTCTATAATGTAATATCTATCAGAGGAAATAGCTTGCTGCAAGACCATGTAATTGGCCTGAAACCTCTGAGCCCCAGTATGGCCCCAGTCTGTCACCATTAAAGCCCATGAGTGCTTTACTCTTGAGTTATCCTAATGGGAAAATACTCTTCCAATGGAACTACTAGAAGCTGGTACTCGGGATATTTAAAACAGAAATGGAAAGAATGGAAAGGAATAAAGTTTCTTGATATCCAGAGAGTCTAAATGACCCAGGAGATGTTTATTTCAGTACTTAATTTTTCTAATGCATGACCTTGTCAAAGGGAATGTTAGTTGTGTAAACTAGTCTAAAAAGCTTGAAAGACTTGGAGAAGCTTCAGAATTTGGTATCCTGAATAGCTGACTGTAAGGAAAAAAAGATGTATTTTATAGGCCACTTACCAGTGTGTGTCATGAATCTGAATTGTTTGTGGTAATGTTTTGAAAATATTAAGTCTTTTCTAAACACCGTTGTCTTTGTTCTTAAAGACTAGATTCAGGACAAATTCTAAGGAAGAAAGGAGTCGGAGGGAGGACAAAAGGTGATTCAGGTTGGGTCTGGGAGCACATAGACACATATTCATGCCTTTTGGTTTTAGGCATGTAACCAAGCGTCCTACATGAGGAACGTGGTTTCTGTAGGCTTCATCTCTAGACAACAGCTACGGAGAGACACATTTCAGACCTCTCTTTTTATTGACTATAGAGGGAGCCTAGGAAGGGTACAGTCCTCATTTCAGCATCTGAGGTTGACATAAGCCTGAGTTTAATTATCCTTTTTTTTAATTCTGCCTATGTCAGTTATGCAACAAATGTGAATTAAATATTAGCTTGAACCATATTAGAATTACAAAAAACCCCCAATACATCTCTAAAAGCCTATTAAAATGTGTCTGTACAATTAGTCTCCAACCACACTGATATCTCCTCCTTTCTCCCTCCCCATCTTTTTATTTTTCCTCTTGTCTCATTTTTCATGTCCTGCCTGTACATAGACTGCCACTTACTTGATTCAGGACTCATTAATTCTCTATCTCCTATAATGTGCCTGCAGCACTTTGGGATAATAAAATAACAGTGTGGAGTAATAGAAAGCTGCTTCTACTTGCAGTAAGCAAAAGGCAAAACGTTGTCTCATTTCTATCCGAAATACAAGCGATGCAGATTCATACTGAATTAGCCGCCAACTGCTGAACACGGATCCACCGAAGGACAGCCCCGGGCTGTTTTCAAACAGAAGTGCAGACTAAATGAATCCTTGCTTGGGGTGCTTGGAGGCAGCTGGATGTCTATTGCTTGCCTCTGGGCTTGTGAAGAGTGACATGTTGCACAGTTTTCACACCCTTCCAAATATACATGGTGCCAAATGATACCGACGTGACTTGCTGCTGAAATACCATGCAGCTTTATGGCCCACACAGCACTACTCAGCCAGCCCCTGGGATCACTTGTCCCCATCAGCAGCTCTCTCCCCAGCATTGCACAGACCTTTTTCAAAAGCTTCTATAACCTCATAGTACTTGATAGTATTGGTGGATTTTTTTTTTTTTTCATGAGTTTTGTGAAAAGTTCAGATTGTATCATCTTTCACTGGTACAGCAGAACTGGCAAGAAAAGTTGAGGGTAGTTCCTCATGGTCTTTCTCACCTCAACCAGCAGTCTTAGCACCTGATCTGCAGAATACCAAGTGGTAAGCACGGGGCTATGAAATATGAAAATGACTGCAATTGCTTTGTTTCTTCTGCAGAGTTATGTCTATATTACAGTCGAAAGCGGACACTATAGTTATGTGGGGTTGATGTCCTTTATTCCCCTGGATGCCTGAGAGTCTAGAGTATGAAGGTATCCTGAGAATATGCTTAGATGGTATCTGTTTCCAGACAAATATCTTGGGAGTCAAGGCTCGCATGTTTTTTTTCATTTAAAGTGACATTGCAAACTTGTTGCAATTATGTATATAAACCAAGCATTTAGGTTTGGATGCAAGAACCCTGTTAGGGCTCCCAGAACAGATTGCCTGTTATCTTCAGGGCACTGCAGGGCATATGTGTGAGATGTTAATTGTGAGAGAGCTCTGGTGCGTGGGGTCTGTTTTGGTGACCCAGAGAATAGGGGAGTGGAGGCTGTGTGATTGTGAACTCCAAAACCAGACACTCAGAAGTTATAGGTAGGGCCTCAGAAATGGATTTTTTTTTTTTTTTTTAAAGTATATTCAGTGTTAGCATATTTGTTTTGCCTTAGTATTTCTCAATCTTTAGAACATAAATGGACCATGTTTATGAGCTTTAATCAGCCCAGAATGGGGTTTTCAAGAGTTTGGGATTATATGTAGCTGCAAAATTAATTGCACTGTTGCTCAAAACACTGAACTGCTCTGACTTTCTCACAGGTAATCCAGTATGCACTGAAGTGGAACCAATGGGTGTATGGTTTTACAGAGAGATGTCTTGAAGAAGAAAAGGTTTTCCTAAAACAATAAGCTTTGTCATCTAAATGTTTATATTCTGGTACTCATTTTGTGTCTTTCCTGACAGTTGTGACCAAAGAACAATAAAAATTCTGCTCTTTGAATTGAGTTATATTAAAAAAGGAAAAAAACCTGCAAAACAGCATTTAGAGGACGTAAGGTGAGGAAGATGAGGAGCAGAGTCAAAATATAGTAGACTTCTGCTCCTAATCTGTTTCTGAAGAAGCCTATTTTTTCCTGATAGGGAGCCTTCTGAGCTTTAATTTTTATGCTGAAGTTAGGTAGCATGAATAGCCCCTAGATAAAGCCCTAGTTGCTACTCACTCCACATAGGTGTTTTCAAGATTCATGTGAGATGCTAGTTTTTCTGAGGCCATGTTCAAAACCTGTTTCAGTTATTATCTTAGCACAAAAATAGTGCCAAATGGGCATTAAGCTATTTTAATAAGCATTGTGAGTTAGATTTGGTACATTTTTTCATTATCTCTTTTGGATTTAATATGGTCTAACTAAAATCTTTGTCTTGCAGGTCTGAGTACAGCCGTATGTCCTCTACCAGCAGTGAGTATAACTGAGAAAATTTTTTAAATGGATTGTCATATTTTCTTTTTTCTAGTTGCTAATATTTATTAACATCAGCCTAGTGTTATGATGGAGTTCACACTGACACAGTAAAGCCCTCATTCCTTCCCTTCTTTAATCTATGTCTAGAAACAGTATAGAAAATTAAACTGATTGTACACTTATGAGCAAAATACGAGCCATGTGTAAAGTCATAATATTGGATCTCACAAGAATGCGAGGCAAAATGAGGACAAAATCTGTAGACTCTGTGTGACCAGTGCGAATGGGTCCTCCAGCCAAATGAGTTTGCAGTGATGAATGTCATTAGAGCTAGAGGATGTAGGAATAATTGAATGCTTATTGTAAGCTGATGCCAAAGAAGCACTTGAGAGCAAATTCTGTGAAGCATTTCCTTTGATTTCAAAGATGATAGATGCTCTAGTAAGTGCCACAGTCTTTCTAGATGTTTACGATAGCCAGTAGAATTTCAGATTGTCCAACTAATAAAAGGTGGCGTCTGGATTATTTTTTTTTCTTTCTTTTTAATCAATGCAAAATGTTTAGGGTTTTCTTTAGGCACAAGGAGCACTTTTTCAGTCCTCTGTCTACCCACTCCAACCATTTTTGTAGGACATTCTGTATCACAACACTTTGAAATGCAATAATGCCTATTTATGCATAGCTCCAGTATCTCTCTCTTGTCAAAGTGCAAGGTGGTGCCTGTCTCCTTGATTCACACATAGATGTGAGCTTTATTTATGCCAAGCAAGCAGATCAAAAATTCACAGATGATTAATTGTGTTTTATAATCTGGATCCAAGAAAATCGGAGGGGAAGAAAGCTGTCAGTTTTTTCTCATTCACTCATTCTGGCTGAAGTGTGGGGAGGGTTATTTTTGCATCTCCCATGGTCTTTGATGGAGGGCTTCTATTGATTTCAAGAAGAGCTGGATCAGACAGTGTTCATAGTGTCTGGCTCCTGAGCTGATGTGACTAGCAGGGAGCTCGCTGTCTTTCCTCCCTCTGTTCAGTGTGTGTGTGTGTCTGAGAAAGAGAATTCAGTGCAGCTTTTTCCCAGATTCTGTTGTTTAAATTGATTTCTGGTTTCCCACTGATGGACATGATTCTTGAAATGATTGGGAGGCAAAATGCAGGCAACCAGCTTTTCTGTGATAATGAAAGTATATTGGACTTGACTGGTTACACTGGATGTGTGTCCCACCACCCCTTCAGCTCACAGCTTTGGGTGATGGCTTGGGGAATATGCTACCAGCTTCCTCCACTTCTGGGGTGGTGACTCATAATTATTTCTCCAGTAGAAGTGCTTCTTTGGCAGATTTCAGAAGACAAGGTGTAAGTAAAGTATTTCTCACCTAAAAATTTGGGGTTGATCCCTTACCAACTTTGCATGACTGCTGCATGTTTTACAAATAAAGGTAACAAGTTACATTTGTTAATCTTTTATTTTTATTAAATGACCAGCTTGTAAGGGTAATTTTGGGTTGCGTGGCAGATACAGTGTGTCATGTTAACTGTGGTCACCTCACTGTCTTGCTGGTCACAGCTGTCCAGAGTTTGTGGGGATTACAGTTGTATTTCAACACCAGTAATTTGTCAGTACAAGGAGGCATTATCATTCCAGCAAAGACACAAAAGTTCAGGAGACAAGACAGTTTCCTTCTTTCTCTTTTCTGGTTCCAAGGCAAATTATATTGATACAGATTCACAAGTAGCAGTATTTAGCTTTGCATTTTGTGAGGTTTGTGTGGTCAGTTTGATCAGACAGTGCAAGAGTAACAGAAACAGCTACATAAAAGAATTTCAGTAAAATAGAAAAGCTTTCATGTCAGAGGCTGGCAGTCAGTGCATAATGCATTTGAAGAAAAGATTATTGGGGAAGAGATATTAGGGGGAAAAAAGGTGATTTGGCAATTTTAATTTCTTTGGGGAAAAGATTCAGCAAGTGGTGTCATTCGTAGTAAAGAAAACAGTCTAAGCCATGATGCTGTTAGGCCCTAACATAATACAAAGCAAGCTGTTGTAAATTAAAAAGAAAGGAATTTTTGTGACCTACAGCTGCTTCATCTGAAGCTCCTGTTCTAATGAAGTGGAATTTATCTAAACCAGAAGGATTACGGGCTAATTTGGTTTTACAGGGGTCTCATTTGGTGGTACCAATGAGGCTCTAATTTCAGTGTTTAATAAATGAATAATCTTCTACATTTCTGGATGAACTCCACTGGACAATGGTTTTCCACAGACATGCCAAGAAAAGAATAAGGAAGATTTAGCAGATAAATTAACTATGACTGCCTATATCACTTGGTGCAGTGATAGCAGCTGAACAAACTGCAGGACTTTGCACCGATGCAAAAGTAAACAGGAACCCTACACCCCCCCAAAGTCAGAAGGAAAATCTCATCAGCTGCTCTATGGCAATGGAAGGATCATTCTGTACATGCACTATTTCTAGTACTTTTTTCCCCGAAGCATATGGCAGCAGTTACCATGGGTGATGTCTTGCTTAGTGGGTTGGTTGGACTTTGGGTCTCATGGAGCATCTCAATTCTTCTTTGCCCTTGTGTGCCAGCTTTGGGTAACCCAAAAATGCTTTTTACTGGCAGCGTTCATCTAACATTTGTGGTTTTGTACAGCAAGTACTTTGGGA
>NW_010308661.1:13623-28953 GCF_000700745.2 Antrostomus carolinensis
GCAAGAAAATGCAGCAGTTATCTGCTGTGTGGGCTCTGACTGTTGTCAGGGTGACTGTGTGCCACTTTACTTTTTCTTATTGAGTAGAGTAAACGGGCCACACAAACCTGTCTGCTAGGTGCTGGGTTTTGAGGTATTATGGCTTTGAAAGGGTCAGCAGTATGACTTTGAGGGAGAGCATTGCTGAATTAATTTGGACTTTTTTTTTTTTCTCCTGAATTCTGGTGTGTGTATCCACTATTCCCTTTGTTCGTTATCAGGAGGTGTGCTTTGTCTTATTAGGATGTTTTGCCCATTGATGCGCTCTTCATTAATCTAGAAAATGTATTAAGCTTCTTTTTGCTCATATTTTCAATTACATTTTCAATTATGGTTTTCAATTACCATTAGGGATCCCTAATCATACCTGAGAGGGAATTATGCTAGCCACTTTACACACACAGAAGAGACCTTTACTCAAAATACATAATACCAAAATATAAAGACTATAGGTGGCATATGGATACAGACAGTTGGAATCACAAAGAAATAATTAATTAGTATTGGTCAGCACAATAAGCACAGTCTCTGCACATCAACAGTTTAATTATCTTCAAATTGCTTTGAGCTATTTGTTTCAGGGATGATTTTTGACCAGGGAGGAGGAGTTTTGATGGGGACTACTTATTTCCTCCTCTGCATAATCTTCACATTTATGATAATGGCTCTTCAGAAAGACTCAAACTAGAAGTGGGAATATTGAAGCAAGGCTTTTGTGATTTGTAACATTTGAAATATTCCATACCTAGTCAGCTCTGGAGTAAATTTAACCAGATTGTCTTAGAAATATTTGTGGGAGTGAGTGATTTTTATTATTTTTTTTTTCCCCCTGACGTGTTTCAGCTACTTTTTCATCAAAAGCTACTGAGGTGCAGATGTAGCTCATCAGGTAGTTTGTGAGGGGTGAGTGTTAGGCCACCTGTCCCAACCATGCTGGGAGTTTGCCAAGGCACAGTTAGAATCATAGAATCCTAGAATGGGTTGGGTTGGAAGGGACCCTTGAAGGTCGTCTAGTCCAACCCCCCTGCAGTGAGCAGGGACATCTTCGACTAGATCAGGTTGCTCAGAGCCGCATTCAGCCTGAGCTTGAAAGTTTACAGGAATGGGGCATCTACCACCTCTCTGGGCAACCTGTCCCAGTGTTTCACCGCCTTCATTCTAAAAAAATGTCTTCCTTATATCTAGTCTGAATCTATTCTCTTTTAGTTTAAAATCATTACCCCTTGTCCTATTGCTACAGGCCCTACTAAGAAGTTTTCCCCTGTCTGTGTTATGTGACAATTTTCACACCACTTTCATACTGTTTGTGTGTAACAATATGCTGCCTCTCTCTTTTGCTCTTTCTGTTTTGTCTCTTTTTCTCTTTTTTTCCTCACCATGGCATCTGCTTCTTGATATTACCTGGCAAGAATCTTCCTCTTCCCTCTCTGTTCAAGTTATTAGATTGTAAGTGTTGTTGGAAGGAAATGTGAAGAGGAAAATGCATCCCTGAATAAAAGAGAGAGTCAGATCCAGCCCAAGCACTGGGTCCTTATAGAGGAGAGCAAAGTCAGTGTCTCCAGAATTTCTCACATTTCTGATTCATAAGACTTTTTGTAACCAAACACTCCAGAGACTGAGGGATCGTATCTGTCAGAATGGGCACTAATGGAGCTTTTGACAAAAAATAAAAGAAGTAGCCTTTCTGGTTGCAGAGATAACAGGAGCTACAGGAGTGTAAGGATCTATAGTATTATACAAATGTAAAGGTGCCTTGTAACAACAGCATATGGAGAAAGGGCTTCCCGTTACTTGTGTACCATTTCGAAATCTGGTTGCTTTCGCTTAATTGTTAAAGGTGAAAAAAAATTACTAGGAGCAGGAAGGGGGCTGAGTTTGCTTTGGGCTTTTAAAAATCTGTCACAAAGCTAAAATTTATTAATATAGTAGCCTACTTTAAGTTTGCTTCAAACCAGTTCTGACCCAGGCACTGCTGGACTGGGTATCTTCTAAGTATATTTCTCCAAACAATGTAATTTAATAATTGTAAGGATATAATTATATTCTTTTACTGCAATACAAAGATATACTGTAGTACATTGTTTCTTATTTCCATAGAGAGCTGAGATGCCTTTACAATGGCTGACAACAAGCTGTATTAAATACAATTGTAAAAACAATTTACAGTGGGCTTGCCAGCATCATGCTGCATTTCCAGAAGGTGTTATTCTAAAAGAAAGACTAATTAAAGTATGAGGAAAAATGGAAAATTGGACCCAAATCATGTAGAGCTTTTAGCCTGCAGCATCTGTCAATGTTGCAAATTCGGGTGTTCTATATAGTAGTGAGATCTGAAGTGTCAGCTCCTGTGGAAAATACAGGGAGCATCTTCTGCATACCTTGGCTGGCCTGCATTATGCTGCTAGAGGTAAATAGCAATGCTGTGTGGCTGTGTGGTGGTTTCACAATACCCTCACAGCCTCTCTGGGAAACAGGTGAGTGAGCACCCTCACAGTAAAACATTTTTTTCTTACATTTAAACAGAATTTCCTGTATTTCAGTTTGAATCATCAGCCCAGAGCAAAATCAGCAGGCCCTGTTGCTCTCTGGTCCCTAATTTTCCCTCTCAGTTGCATAATTTTTAATCAACTTCTTCCCATTTTGCTCTGGTATTTGATCACACAGCATCATCCCCCCTCCCAGTCCCACCAGCATCCCAGTCTCATCCACAGATGATCATAGAATCATAGAAGGGTTTGGGTTGGAAGGGAGCTTAAAGATCATCTTATTTCAGCCCCCCTGCCATGAGCAGGGACACCTTCCACTAGACCAGGTTGCTCAAAGCCTCATCCAGCCTGGCCTTAAACACTTCCAGGGAGGGGGCATCCACAACTTCTCTGGGCAGCCTGTTCTCATGTCTCGCCACCCTCACAGTGAAGAATTTCTTCCTAATATCTAATCTAAACCTGCCCTCTTCCAGTTTAAAGCCATTTCCCCTTGTTCTATCACTACCTGCCCCGTGAAAAAAAGTCCCTCCCCAACCTTCCTGTAGCCCCTTCAGGTACTGGAGAGCTGATATAGGGTGTCCCCAGAGCCTTCTCTTCTCAGGCTGAACAGCCCCAACTCTCTCAGCCTGTCCTCATAGGAGAGGTGCTCCAGCCCTTGGATCATCTTGGTGGCCCTCCTCTGGACTCGCTCCCGGGGGCCCATGTCCTTCTTATGTTGGGAGCCCCAGAACTAACACATCCTGATTTTCAGGAGCTGCAAATGGACCTGTGCCTATGTCAGGAACGGCACTGAGTTATTACTATTGCTGAGCACCATTGCCTGGAAACCATGCTGGAGCAATGTTGATATTGAGTTAACATTGTTATTTGCACTTTTACCTTTCGCAAAGTTGAGGTTAGGGTGCTGTTCTAATCAGGAGGTAGCACATTGAGGTTGGTCTTACTGCACTTGGTTACTTAGAAGCATAAGGAGTAGAGATAAAACATGACTAGATATGCCCATGTCCAGAAAGAAAGTAATGAGCCACAGTGATGTGTAAGAACATGCACAAACAAATGTGTAACTGTGCTTGAAATCAAATCTAAATTCAGTTTTTGCATGCCAAATGTGTGGCATTAACCACAAGCATGTGCTTCCCCTTGTAAAGACTGAAGTTCATGTTTGAATGTATTTAACTTGGAGTAACCCATGTATCTAGCCCATAACAGTTCCCTGACTGCCACCAGAAGGCACGATCCTGATTTACTCCTTGTCTGAGGGCTTCCTTTTGATCTGTTCAGCAAGCTGTTTCAACTTAGAATCATAGAATCGCCTGGTTGGAAAAGACCTCTGAGATCATCAAGCCCAACCATACCTGTCCACTACTAAACCATAACTCTGAGCACCCCATCTAGCTGTCTTTTCAACACCTCGAGGGATGGAGACTCAGCCACCTCCCTAGGCAGCCCATTCCAGTGCCTGCTAACCCTTTCAGTGAAGAAGTATTTCCTGACATCCAATCTGTACTTCCCTTGGTGCAACTTAAGGCCATTGCCTCTTGTTCTATCACTAGTTACCTGGGAGAAAAGACACATACCTGCCTCAGTACACCCTCCTTTCAGGTAGTTGTAGACAGCAATTAGGTCTACAACTAAGCAACTTGCACCTAGACCTGACACATGGCAAGCACTGGAAACAGCTGGGAAGGGTAGGTGGAAGAGTGCCAGAAGTGAAGTCTTAGATTGTCTTAAACTCATCATAAAATCACACTCTCAGTTAACTAGTGTACATTGCATGAGGTATGGAGCTCATTGTTGGACAGCTCAAATTTGTCAGCTGCTCAAGTGTAGTGTTTTCTTGGGGTTTTTTAAGACAATGTTCTTTCTGCCCTTTTATATATATATATATATTTTTTTTTTTTAGAATCTCAGTCTTACAAAGGAGTTGGATTTTAAGAAAATACAATGCTTGCAATCAAAGGACTTTGAGCAGTAAGGTGTTGGACGCAGTTTGAATGCTCACATGATTTACTGATTGATTTGCTGCTGATTGCTGATGGGAGTTTTACTGAATTACTTTGCAGCTCTGTACAGAGTCTCATATTAATACCAAAGATCAATGTCTGCATTCTCGCCAAGTACAACAATCCATATCTTTCTTTAGGAAAATTTTATGATTGGGAAGGACCTGCATCTTTGCAAAGCTTAACTCTTCTAAAGTGGAAATCTGCAGCCATTTGGAATACTGTGCTCTTTGTGTTTCAATTTCAGGTCCTCCTCCCTTCCCTACCCTCCCAAAAAAGTGAGGCAATTTTTTTTTTTAATTCTACATGCAATGTAAAATAACAACAGAACACATTAATGAAATAGTTAAGTGTTATTAATAAATGCACCTTCCTATATTTCTCCACTGGACTGAATTTAGCAGCAATGTAGGCTGTGTCACACTGATGGCTCAGGCTCATTCATGCCATTCATCCCCAAACTCACTGGGGCAAATCCTGCGAGCAGCAGCTCAGTGTTGAGCTTCAGTTCCCCACTCAGGGGTTTCTGATGACTGTTTCTTCTTGTGTGTTTCTGAAAGACACAGAATGACAATTGCCAGCTGTTTTCCACAGATCAAGAATACTTTTCAGGGCATTAAAAAAAAAAAAATTCCTTGCTGTTTCTGCTGTGGTTATTGGGTTTCCTGTGAGAATTAACCTCAAAGTGATTAAGCCATTTGAGCCGCTAGATGGGCAAATAGAGGTAGATTGTGACTTTTGAATGAAGACAGCTAAGACAGTGACGACGCTTTGAAGATGCCAGATTGTGTGAATCTGTTTCATAGCATGGATGTATTTGCAGGCTGAGAAACTCTCGAATTGTGGTGAACTGTGTGGGAGGGAAGAGGGAAAATGACAACAGTTGACATCCAGGAGAATATCCCTGAAGATATATGAGTACACCAGCATTTGGGGATTCTTGCTTTTCAGCAAGTTAGTAGCTAAATCTGTGGTTAAGGAAAGTGTTGAAGTAAGACATCAGTGCTCTCCAGAGGATAAGTAGATGACAAGGATTTTTATTTTTTTTTTTAGTAGAAATTCTGATTATTTCTAGTACTGCTGTTGCCAATGTAATATATGGTGCCAGCAGTACATTTTGAAGGAGATGAACACTGGGATGCAAGAGCACTATGCAGCAAGAGTAAAGAGCTCATGGAGAAGACCATAGCATTGGCGGAAAAATCCTTATCTTGGAGGGTGCTTTTGAGGAATTGCCAATCAGTTTGCTTGCTTGTAACCACAATGTGAAAGCACCCACTGTGATTTCCTACAGTTTGTCTGTGTGAAGATCTCATACACTTTCTTCTCAGAGCTGGGGTTCTTTTCTTCTTGGGTGCTTAATACAGTAAAGCACAGCCTCTGCTTTGGCATGCCTACAGGCTCCATAAAGCCCAAGCAGAACACAGAGACACAGCAAGAAGAAGGCTGTAGCCTCAGGAACATGGGATTACACAGCCAGAAACACAATGTGGTGCTCACATCCCTTTCTTTTTAGCCTGTTTTTGAAGGGAAATATGATGTGAACATGTGGCATCTTTCTTCACAGACACCCTAACTTCCCACAGGTTTCATGAGAACTGAAGGAAGGGCATTGGGACAAACTTTTGTTTCCATGGAGAAAAAAGGCTGTAATGTGAGTTCAAGTAACCTCTTCTAACCTACAACTGGACAGTCAGCCCACAGGCAACGCACACATACCTTCACAGGAAGTGTGAACTGCTTCTTGGCTGCCAGGTAGTTAGGGGATAAGTGAGAAAGCTGCAGTACTGTGAATGAGGAGATGAGGGAAACAGGGACTGAGAGTATATCTGTGACCTAAGGAGTCCCTGCCTCCTTGCCTTACAATAAGCAGTCAGCAGCTTGACTAAAGGAGTCAAAAATGTTGGTTTGGGAGGGTGTAATGGAAGACATAACAATCACATAGTTCAAGAGCGTTTCTTCCATAACGCTCATCACAAAAACATGTCTCATTTCTTGACAGTGGTACAGCAAGATAAGATTCTACAACAAGAATGATCTTCAAAATATGTGGGTAGGCCCACAAACTTTCCATTCAGTTTTAGTTGCATAGCTGAGGTGCCCAAGGTGGAAGTGGAGTTACTTGGTTCCCACTACATTTGTGGGCAGTGGAGAGTGATGGGCCTTATCTGAGGTTTGATTCCATCTCTCACCACAAACTACAAAAGGAGCCCAGGACAGCCAGCCTTCTGCTGGAGGGACATCTGTCAGGTACCTAACCTAACCTTCCATGGGATGAGTCTGGGCCTCAATGGTTGGGTTTCCTGTGAAGAAGGTGAAGGTCATATGGTTCTGAAGGAAAGCTGAGATAGTGATCTTGGCACCGTAGACCATATGACTGCAAACAAGAGAGCGAGTGTCAGGGTGCAGTTGCATGAGCAGCTTAAGATGTGTAGCTACACAAGTACCCAGGCCAACAGAAGGGAGTGCATGGAGACATGAAGGATGTGAGATGGCCCCTTTCAACAGCAGCTTAAGTTGATCATGAAAGGTTTCACTTAGGCAGGTAAGGGGAATGGAACTGGTGGGGGACAGATGAGAATTCACTGGGGGCTGTAGCATATGTGGAGTTTCAGCAATTGCTGCTCCATCTAACAGCAAAGGTACCTACAGCACGATGAGATCTGCCATCGCCTTTGCTCGATCGTGCAGTGCCTCTGTGGGCATTTGGTCTCACCTTTTGATAAGATTCATTCCCGCAGGAAGTGCATGCTATACACTAAGGGCAACGACACCTCGTTCCTATTAATGTACCAGAGAAAGCTTTTTATCTCCATCAGGTAGATAGTGGGCTTAATTTTCCAGCTTTATTTTTGCTCAATACCTTTTTTGTTGTTGTTGTTCTATGGCAACTTTATAACAGCATAGAGAGCCTATATCGTGTGCCCATCTGGAGGAGCAGATTGACCATTTTGCCATGCTGGTCAGTATGCTGGTCTGCTATGCATTGTCTATACTATCTTAGTACAGATGGAGGAGTGAGCCTCCTGCCACCATTATCTCTGGTAGAGAACATTCAACTGCAGCTCCACAGAAGGACACTGCTCTGATGGGAGTGTGAAAGAGATTTCTCCTCTTGTCGCTGTGCTATGCAAAATATCCCCTTTCTTATTGCTTCTGAGCAACCTTCATGTGTTTGAGGTGGTGTGTGGAGCAGGGCGTACTGAGAAGCACATTATCCTGCAGCCCTGCATTTGTCAGATGCTATTAAACAGCAGGGAAAGAGGAAAGAGAATGGAGGAGCTGGTGAATCTTTCACATCCTGCTTGTTCAAAAGATTATTGATGCTGCATAATTCATCAAAGCATGACCTAGCAGCGGGCTCTGCTGCCAGAGGTGTCCAGTGACCACTTCTGTTGCAGCTCCTGATAAAGTGATGCTCCTTATTTATGAAAATAGCCTCTGTCTTTGTGCCTGCCTGTGAGCCTTTCAGTTAATACACCTAAAAGGGGCAGTCTTGCCTTGGATTCAGATAAAGTGTGACAGTCCTGTTCAGGGAGAAATTTTGACATTTCTTTGTGTTTTGGAATGGAACTGAAGTAGGGAAATACTGTCATTTTTTTGTGCAACAGAAATTGTGGGAAGTTTCAATTAGAAAATATTATAAGGCTTCTTTCTTTCTTCTTCTTTTTTCTTTCTTCTTGACATTATTGATACAGTGGTTATTTATTTTACATTCCCAAAGTTGAAATATTTTGATTTATTAATAGTAAACAAATGGTAGGACAAGGGGCAATGGGTGTGAGCTGGAACACAGGAGGTTCTGCTTAAACTTGAGAAGGAACTTCTTTACAGTGAGGGTGACAGAGCACTGGAACAGGCTGCCCAGGGAGGTTGTGGAGTCTCCTTCTCTGGAGACATTCAAAACCCACCTGGACGCCTTCCTGTGTGATCTCATTTAGGTTCCTGCTCTGGCAGGGGGATTGGACTAGATGATCTTTCGAGGTCCCTTCCAATCCCTGACATTCTGTGAAATTATGCTGATCTGTAATGTTCAGTTTTGAATTACTTCATTACTTCCTGATAGCAATTATTTCCTGATAATGAAGTACTGCTGGATGGGAGTTGCAGTTCAGAAGCTTGGTGCATTCACTCTGCCTCTCTCTCATTGCCTGATTTACATCTCCTGTAATGCATCATGCAATTTGGTCACAATGAAATGTGAAATCTTACTGCCTGATGTAGCAATAAAGGAATCTAGTCTGTACGATAGGAGAGAGGTTCAGGCTTTGGTTCCCATGAAGCAATGTGCTGCAGCTAGAAAATGCAAGTTTGTGTTCGGTGTTCTTAATGCAATATTGCAGGTCAGATAAAAAAATATTTATGTCAAGTATTTATGGGTTGAATACTTCCTCTGAGTTTCCTGGATAGAAGATTGAAAATGTAGGTGGCTAGAAAATTGAAAATGTCTGCCACAGTCTGCAAATGCATTTTCCCGTGCACAAACTGGGGCTGGGATCCAGTCTGCCTAATATCTCTCTTTGCCCTAGGCTCTATCGTAGCTCACATACTTACAAGGTTTACCTAACCCTGTAGGTAACTCTTCATTAAATATCTTATGGTGAGTCTGAGAGGTCTTTAGGTCCATCTCTTGTTTCACCAACAGAGGCTTAGGAGAGGTGTTTCAGGGAGACAGGTCCTTACCTCCTTCCTAAGCTCTGCTATGGGCTAGGTTTAGGTAGTCTGTGAATTTCCAGCCAAGTTCACTGGAGAAGCCTGGAAAATCAGATGTCATCAAGACTGCTGAAGGTGGTAATTTCTGAAATAAAAAAGTGGTTGGAGCACTGCCTCAGGAAGGGACAGGTCTTTGTGCAGGGAAGCTCCAGAGGGAATGTAACCTGGGCATCTCATAGTATAAAAGAGGGATCAGACTACCAGGTTGTGACCAGTTAACCCAGTAACCATTCTGCTGGAGCCAACTGTGCAAGAGTCCTGGGGCAAAAAAGCAAATGCAAGGGGGAGACTTCTCTAACCTATTCAGATGGTGTGGGAGAAAACTCTGCTCATTTCTTCCGGGGACATTTTGCCTCTTGTGTGGTTTAATGTAAAATGCATACCTACTCCAGGGAGAAGGAGTTGCAGCTCCAGGTCCCTGTACCTCCAGCTGAGCCTAGCTGCTGCCCAGCTGCTAGGGTTACTGACCCAAAATTATACCCGGCTGTGCCTGTTTTGGGCCAGGAGCCCTGCCTTGGCAGTCCCTCCTCCACCCCAAGGGAGCAGAGAACTTAACTCATTGCTTCCCACTTCACCCATGGGTGCTTCTGTCACTAGATCAACACTGTTGTCACAGCTGTCCCGCCAGGCACCTCTGGGCATCTCTGGATGCCAAGAGGGTTTCCTATGCAGGCACTGCATTCCCTGCAAAGTGAGGGGGGTGGAAAGGAATTAGGAAGGCAAGGTCATCCTTGGCAGGTTTTTCAGAGGCAGCAGCCTCTCTCTGTGCACTCAGCAGGGGATGTAAGCATCTGGGCTGGACAGACAGATACCTGTCCTCTCTGTCCCCAAGACAAGGCAGCTTGAATTTCAGTGAAGTCAAACCTGAATGAGGCAGCTGGCACAGACAGATGTGACAGCACTCACTGCTTTCTGTCAGATTGTCTTTCTGATTAAAAGATCCTGGGGTTTGGGCAGGGAAAGGAGGGGATGAAGAATCATAGAGCAAGACTGCTGTTCTGCTTTGCAGGACTTTCATTTTTCTCTGCTCGGCAATATTGCATCAGCAGCCAAATAAAATTAACGTGTAGAGAAGGACCCATCCAAAACTCAGTCATAAAATATCAGGCCACCTTCAGCTCCCAGCTTTAGGACATCGAGTGTGACAGCCCCTCAGCATTTGGGCTGACTGTTTGCTTTAACCTCTCATGGGTGGTTAATACTACCTAACAGAGGAGTAAAAAGTTTATAATTGTAAAATACTTTTTCAATTCTGGTAGTAATGACCTCTTAGAAATGTTAGTGCTTTGCCAGCTCAAAGAGAACTAATCCCCTTCTGTCATAGGAAAGGAAAAAATGTAATAGCTGTGAGAACAGTGGAGCTTATTTTCAAATAGATGCCTCAGCATTTTTATATTTTCTGTGGGATTAACTAGTAACACAGGAAGGCTAATACATATGCAGAGCTTTCATTTGCTTCTGTGACTATTTGCCAGGGGTAAATTGAACTGTGTCATGAGAAATGGTGTCATTTTCCCCCCTTCCTTCTCTGAAGCAAAAAGACTTGTTAGTAACATAGAAACAATTTGCAACCTATCATCAGTTCAGAAGAAGTTTCTCTTAGCTCCTTGCCTCATATTTCTGCTTTTTCTTATGTTTTTCTTTTACCGAACCAGAAAGGGCTGCCATTTTATAAGCACAGAAGCCACAGAATGAAAGGTGTAAAAGTGTTGCAGTAAAAGCATCTTTGCTGACACAAAACAGATACTGAAGCTCTTTCTGTACTGATTTGTTACACTTGTCCCCCTTCAGCATAGTTAGCTGCTTCTAGCTCAAGAAAAGATGATTTGCTCTGTTGTATATGTAACCCCAGCTCCTAACTATGGCTTTGTGCCATGCTTTGGTGGTCTTCTGAGGCTGGCTCTGCGAGCATCTGGTGCTGATGGGCACAGGCAGCGAAGGCTGCAGAATGCTAATGCTGGGGCTGGCTCCCACAAGGCTCCACTTTTGAAAAATGCTTTAGCCATTCAGTGTCCATGCACCACGCTGAGCAACAGGAGGGCAGAAAAGCCGTGCTCAGGGATTTTTTTTTTTAATGCAGAGCAAGAAGCCAACAGGAATGATGGCTCTCTGCTTCACATTGTTGTGCCCAGGCTTCTTTCAGAGCTGCAGTCATTTGTGTGCATAAATATCAAGCCTGTCACTTGTTGCAGGCTTTGATAGTTTTTGTGTAGCAAAGGAAATGGAGGGAGAAAAAAGCTGAACATCATCTATTCCAGTGTTAGAAAATGAATGACTGTGTAGCTATGGTGATTACTTTCTTTCTGTTTTTATTAGATCACTGTCCTCTGCAATTTGTTTTCCTTCCTGTCCTGCTATTCTGTGTAAAGGACCACAAGAGGACCTTCCCCCACACTCCCTATGTCTTTCTCCCACACTGTGACTATCTACAGGACATATCTCAGAGAAGTACCTACCAGTAACTATTGCCACAACAAATCCTCTTGCCCTATACTGACATAGATTTTTTTTTTTTACTTCAATTTTTTTCTTACATTAGCCATCTGGCAAAGTCACTCCACTTCACTCATTTCATGTGGAGTTATGAGAATTCTGCTGTAACTGTATTTTTTACTATTTACTTGTTTTTTTCTATATCTCCCCTAGGCAAAATGCATGCTTGCTATTTGCTCTGCATACTATATCTTTCTGCAGCTTCTAAATTGCAGCTCATGTTATGTTTACTGGTCATCTCTGGTGAGCTATGCAGTTGCATCTAGCTTTTCTCTGGGTCTTGCAGCTATTCTGTATTGAAGGACAACTAAAATACACTACTTGCATAATACTACTTTTCCATTAAAGCAGTTGCTGAAGTATCACAGGAATGTTATTCTGATGCCAGGAAGGAGGAGGGGGAGGTTTGTACCAATTGCCAATAGGAGGGGAAACAGCCTGTGAGACAATCCCCCTATTAAATGTGGTCTGCACAATGAAAAGCTTGGGAAGCCTTTCTAAGGCTTCACACATTCAGGCTTTGTGCCCAGGCTCCGAGTGTCAGACATGGAGGTGGTTTCAGAACACCACCCAGAGGGAACCATTTCCACAGAAATATCCAGGTTACTTGGATGATTATTAAACTGCCTTGGATCTTTGTTCACACGCATCTTTCTTGGCAAGGAACTCCAGCAGAACAGAAGTGACAATTTTTCCCCTGCCCTCCAACCTGACATTGTTCTGCTTCTGAGCTATCAAAGAGGTTTCAGGGACAAGGACAGCTAGAGCCTTTGTGAACATTCCCAAGGGTAATTAGAGGTTTCTTTTTTTTCCCCTTGAGTAAGTGTAATTTTTTTGTGCTTCCTGCTTTTACCAGTCTTCTGTAATCTTATAAAAAACTTGAAGCAGTAGTATTATAGTCTTGATGATCTGAAGATATAAACAGTGCAGGATTTGTAGGGACAAGTAATATCTTTTCCTGAAGAAAGGCTTGTGTGCCTGAAGGCTTGTCTGTTTTTTTTTCCCAACTGTATCAGTTGGCCTAATAAAAGATATTACCTCTCCCTACAAACTTTGCCTTACTTATTAAAACAGTTGCCTCCAGGACACAGAACAGTCTTAACTGGGTGGAAAACTGCAACATCAAGGTGATAGAGTGAAGTTCAGTGGTGTGATTTCCATGCCACGAGCCAATTGGCACAAATTAAAACAAGGTGGGATGAACACTGTCCACTCTGATCATTCTGCACATCATTAGTGTCCCTTTCACCTGCACTCTACATCAGTACTTTTGTCTTTCCTACCTCTCAGCTGTATGGAGCAGCTCTTTTCTAACACAGAAATACACATTGGATAATGTCTTTTGGATGCTACCTCAATAGAAATGGAGACTGTTGTGGTATGCCCAATGAAACTTCTGTGTCTTCTGGTTATTTTCTTGGTTTTGCTATTTCTCTGTACGTTAGTTTACCGCAAGTGACCTTGAGAGAGATGAAAAGAAAACACAGTGTGACTGAGTAGACTGTAAGGATAACCTAAATGTTGGCAACAGTCAAAGAAAATTGGTTACAAATCTAAAAGGATATTTTTTCTTTATATACTCTCAGGTGAACTTTCTGTGGAAGACATACAAGACCCATTCCTTGTTAGTGTACATATTATCACAGACCCAGGTGAATCCAAGACTCTTCAGCAAGCCATCAATAAGCTTCTAGCCTGGATCCATCCAGACCTCCAGCTGTTTCGAGTCTCAGAAAGACGAGTGCCCAAGAAGCGCAGAAAGCTGGGTAAGGCTGGTGTCTCCCAGCCAGCCCTTGCCATTATTCTGTTTCTGCAGGAGGAGTATGGAGAAGAACCAATCTTGCAGCTCCACGAAACCTTTCAGCGGCCACCTTGGCATTACCACCACACAGAGCAAGTGCATGGGAAGTTCCTCCCTTACATGCCATGCAGCCAAGAGTTTTACACTTTGGCTCCAGAGACTCCTCTGTGGGCCATTCGCCCAGTGCACTATGGGAAAGAAATTATCCGCTTCACTATATACTGCAGGAGTGAAAACTTTGTTGACATTTTGAAATTGTACGAGTTAATACTGAAAAGACCAGTATGCCAGAAAAAAGCGGACTTTTGTATTTTTCCTATCTATTCTAACATGGAAATAGACATTCAGTTTTCTTTAAAAAAACTTCCTAAGGGCCAGGTACCAATGCCAACAGAGTCAGCAGTGCTGGAGTTCAGAGTAAAAGATGTGGGGCAGCTTGTGCCTCTCTTGCCCAACCCTTGCAGCCCCATCAGTGAAGGCAGGTGGCAGACTGAAGACTACGATGGAAATAGGATCCTTTTGCAGGTAAGTTCTGTACACAGGGAAACAGAAGCACATTTATTGCTTTTGTGCAGGAAAGCTTAACCAGCAACAGCAGTTTTCTTTTGCTCTGTCCTCCATGAAAGATCTAGGACAGTACCGCTAAAGAAAGAACTTGAAATCCCTTGCTGTGTGTGTAACTCGTGCAGAAAGCAGTGGATGATACTATCCAGATAGTCAGTGAGACCCCACCTGGAGTACTGTGTTCAGCTCTGGAGTCCTCAGCACAGGAAAGACGTGGGCCTGTTGGACCAGGTCCAGAGGAGGACCAGAGGGATGGAACTCCTCTTCTATGGAGAAAGGCTGGGAGAGTTGGGGTTGTTCAGCCTGGAGAAGAGAAGGCTCTGGGGACACCTTATTGTGGCCTTTCAATATTTAAGGGGAACCTATAAGAAAGATGGGAATAGACTTTTTAGCAGGTCCTGTAGCAACAGGACAAGGGGTGATGGTTTTAAACTAAAAGAGCGTACATTCAGATGAGAGATAAGAAAGAAATTTTTAACAATGAGGATGGTGAAACACTGGCACAGGTTGCCCAGAGAGGTGGTAGAAGCCCCATCCCTGGAAACATTCAAGGTCAGGTTGGATGGGGCTCTGAGCAACCTGATCTAGTTGAAGATGTCCCTGCTCACTGCAGGGAGTTTGGACTAGATGACCTTTAAAGGTTCCTTCCAACCCAAACTATTGTATGATTCTATGATTCTATATCAGTCAACTTCAGTTTATGCAAATAGTGATGTGAGATGAGGTAGCTGTTTAAAAGAATGAGGAGAGAAGGAATTATGAGCCCAAGTGGAGAAATGATGGCTGATGGCTGTACTTTTATAAGAAATATGGGCACAGAACTGACAGGGGGTTTATAAAATAGCTCTCAGTTATGAGATTTCTATTGAAGACAAGCAGAATGCCTGATGCTACTCATTACTTTCTAGCATCACAGGGTGACAAACTGCATCTCTCTTTTGCACAGTGATTATCAAGATGAGAGAGGTTGTGAAGGAAAAGAAATGCACCCTGAAGAGCAGCCTAAGAGATACATTCCCACAGACTCTTTTTGAACTAATCTCAAGTGCTCATAACCAAGTCCTGTAAGAGAATTTATCTGTTAGGACATCTGTAGGGACCGTATCTGGGCAATGTATCAGTGTGCTCTGCTTCACTACACCACATCCGAGGGAGATAAAGGGGATAACAAGCAGCAAGCTTTTAATAGCTGCCTGCCCTGCAGAGGGGCAATCCAGAGCCAGTTTAATGT
>NW_010308661.1:28977-54071 GCF_000700745.2 Antrostomus carolinensis
TTAGCTTTGGATCAAGGCGCAGAGACCCTCACCTTTGGAAAACTGTTGTTCAGATTTTGAAGTAGAGTATTTTTTCAGTGAATTGTATTTGTGAAGCTTGTCAGATTGCCTGGCCTTGTTTCTGTGGAAGAGGCATTGTGGGTGTGATCCTTCCACTGCACGGAGCTCTCAGTGTGCAGAGCGAGGTGCATACACTCCCCTGCAGCATAGTGCCTCTGGCTTTGTAGCTCCTGGGACTGAAAATCCAAGTACATGAGGCATTGTGCTCTGGGGAGTCACATCCAGATGGTGGTGAAACCTTTTGATGCCTGCTGGCAGATGCTGCCCACAGAGACACCCCATACCAGAGCTGAACAGCGCATATGTAGGGCCCAGGAGGCAATTCAGCTTCCCTGCTCGACTGCCAAAACACTCACCAATTTGTCAGGGTTACTGCTTGTGCTGTAGGCACAGCTGTGTTAGCCTGAGATAACTTGTAAACTTAAGCTGACAAAAGCCATCACAAAACTTCTACACAACAACCACACTCGCCTACATCCCCTTTTCCCTATTCTTTTTCAGGAGGTTTCTATGTGATATAACTTTAGTTTATGGGATCTTGCACTGATTTCAAGTAAATTGGAGGGAAGAGTGAAAAAAAGCAACAGGGCTTCTAAATAAGGCTTTCAATTTCAAACCAGCAAATTTTCAGAAACAACAGGTGCCAGGCAGTACAGAGGTAAAGCTGAACAGACTTGCTGAACAGCAGGCTGAGGTAAATGCTGCAAAGAAAATCAGAATAAGATTTTAGCCATATGCACCAAAAGAGAAGAGCAGAAGACTGCTAAGTGTGGCCTCCAAGTGCAATTAGTTTCCATTTCTGTTTTCAGTGAGGATGATGATGCTGAACAGGAGGGAAAAGTGGCAAATGGGAATGGAAGTTACAGAAATGGAAATTATCACACTGGAAGTGCGGTGAAGCAAAAGAAGTTTAATATATGCAAAATGAGGATAAAACGGAGACTTTGAGTCTAACTTACACGATTGTAAAGTCATGAAGACTAGGTCCTGGCACACAGGTTTTAAACAAGCCTGTGCGATCAGAAGTGGAGCTCTATAATTAAACCAAAGGGAAAATGTCCTGTTTGTTCTCAGATGACTACAAACCACCAGTGCAACACAGCCACAAATAGAGAAGTGCGGTCTCTGTGTTTGGCCCTGGTCTCCAGAAAGGTGACTTCAGAGAGGTGCAGGTAGAGGGAAGAGCTCTTGGCCTGTGCAGAGGAATGGAGAGACTGTCTTACAAATGGAAACTGGAAGAGCAGTGCCATCTAAGCATAGCCAGAGTAAGTCTGAAGGGAGCTCCAGCTGTGCTCAGAATACACCAGAAGGTCAACGGCAGGAACAGGAAAAGTCTGTTTCACTGAATGACTCCTCTGGCACAGGAACAAAAAACTATCGATAAATAGATTTAAGTTGGCAGTTGTCCATATTGATGGCCAGTTGTGGAACAGCCACCCAGCAGCTACAAACAGGTTAATACCCTAATTCAAGATAGCATGGCCAGTTAAGGAAAAGACATTGATTGTATGATGGAGCATGGGTTATAGGAAACACTGGACTTAGTGATCTATGGACTTCTTATGTTCTTTTAACTCATTCTGACTTCAAAACAAATTACAGTATCTACCTTTTAAAGTAACAGGACTACATTTTGACTTCTCACAGAGTGCTGCTATTAACAATATTATTGATGTCACAGTATTGATAATAACTTTCACTTTTTCCCAGTTATATGAACCCAAAAAATTACATCATAGTATTTTTCAGCCTGCCCATCAGTTGGTACTTGGTAATCATCAGAATATTTTTATTTACTTCATATTGATACTACACCTTTTTACAGACTAAAATTACCAATTATACCCAGGATGATAGATCGACATCCCCATTAATAACAGGCACTGTTTAATGTTTGAAGTTTGAATATACCTCCATGATTAGGCTAACAACATATGACCTCTGTGTTTTTCTTGGTGTGCTTACAGGGAGCTGGATGCTGGCTAGTCAGATTGATCTGTGTTCTTAACTCATTTTGCAAATGCAATTACCAAGGGGCTTAGATAAAGTCAGTGCAAGAGAAAATTAAGTTATTCACAGGCAGGATAAGTCTGTTTAATACCACAGAAACTATTCCTTCATTTGTAAGGAAGCCCTTCAAAATTATTTTGTCACAGTAGCTTTTCCACATTGGGAAATTAGCTCCAATGGTGCACCTTTATAGCAGCTGAGGCAAAGGGTAAGCTTCAGTTGGCATTAGCAGGAGCAAGGCTTTAGAGCATGTTTGCATCCTGTGGGAAGACGCCCACGCTGCTTCACCAGTGCTAAGCCCAGAAGGAGGAGCTCTGGGGAGCTCTTGTCAGACCAGTGGGAATATGTAAATAATGTAGCTAAGAATATACCGTATACTAGTATAGCAAACACACTGCCAGTTTTATAGGTCTTGTCCAAATTCCTGTCTGCCTCCTGGTGTAATCCCTGCAGAGACAACTGAAGTGCTAAGGAACTTGCATGGCTGGCAGTGCAATATGGGGCGCAGGAAGGGTTAATAGCTGATGGGCTGGTTTGGCTATGCATCTTTGGGAAGCAGAGATAGTGACCAAAGAGAAGAAAGTGCACAGATGGCTTCTTTAAATTACAAGAATGTCTTTGGATAGGGTAGAAAGGTACATAAAAATAGCATTTTGTCAGAATTTCCTAGCTGCTCTGCGTGAGGGGGGACATGCAGAGGGAGGCGACAGCTGGGTAGTGACTCAGCACTTAAGCATAAGATCCACTGCCATTTTAACATGCCAAAGGGAACCCAAGACACCCTGAAGAGTTCTCTGGCAGGACCTACAGGAGGGCTGTGCCCTCCTAGAATGCCAGGCAGGCACCCTAGGAGATGCCAAAATGGACTGAACACCTATGTTCAGGCACCTGATTCACACTGTAATAACTAATTTCTTGCTGAAAAATCCTCCCCCTCCACCATCTCTAGCACTAGCAAAGAAGCAGACAGCATTGCCAGAAAGCCAAGATAAATAAAAATCCCAAGAAATGGGGGTTTTGTGACCAGTATTTGCTAATCCTGCCTGAAACAAGGTAATGAGATCTGTCATTGTAAGGCTCTTAAGGCAAATATTGAGCTAGTGGCCCTATACTGTTTATAACATGGCTATTTCTGCCTAGTGTTTTATAGAGCATCTCTGAAATAATAGTGCAAATGTTAACTGATCACAGCTTTTAGTTAGAGGGATTTTTTTTAGACTATTTGCTGAGGTAATTGGCCAATGTTCTTCTTACTTATACCAGGCAACTGTAATCTTGAGTTCAGAAGTGGTATAATCATATTTAGGAAGTATTGTTTATTATCTGAAGCTTTGGTTCTGAGAAAAGATTGCCTGTGGACCCAACCATTAAGTCTCATTAACCTGCTACTGTGCTACCTACAAACTCAGATCTCTGATACCTTGGAGATATCTCTATTGCTTCATGTACAAAATGAGTAGTCTAGATCTATGGTCAAGCAGTATTCATCTGCTAATGGTTTCATGAGGTCTGCTGCAGTCACTTATGTTCAAGATCAGTATATTGCTGTTGAATATGTCTTTGGAGTTGCCAGAAGTCAACCTGGGGGTGCAGATGTCTGCCAGCTGCATGCATAAAGGCATCCTGTGCTCAGTGTTTGCAGTGCAAAATGCCTGATGATGGGAAGTGGCATGAAGGTTAGATGCCTCCATCAGCAAATATGTTATACAGAAAAATAAACCAAAAGCTTATAGCGGAGAACCTCTTTGTTCATTCAGTGTAATATTTATAGGTGTCTGTGAGACTCATGAACTCATCTCTTCATCCCCTTTTGTTTGGGGCCAGGAGGAGAACAGAAGTGCCTTTATTTCCCTCAGCTTACTTCAGACATGTACGTATCTGCATGAAAAGTACGGCCTTAGTCAAAGTTCACACTCAAGATAGTTGAACGCAGAAATCAGAGATTTTTCCCTGATGCGCAGGACAAGAGGGACTCAGGCGGAAAATACTGTGTTAGATACATGGGCAGCAGGAGTGAGTATTACTGAGCTGCTGAGGTCAAAATGATAACAAGATCTGAAGTTAGGACAAAGCTTTTCCTCTCCCAACCCCAACTGAGACTAAGAGAAACCTTTTACTCCCCTCAGCAGCATGAGGAATAGTTTGCCTCTTAAGCTTATTTTGGCCAAGGAGAGGCAAATCTTGGAGATTCAGGGTCCACTTCTGTCTCTGTTGAGAGGTTTAGGGCACAGGTTAATGTGGTCATGGTTGTATTTACTTCAGCTGACCCACCAAACCCTGCCAGACCTCACCTGCCTCTGCATTTCCTCTCTCCAACACAAAGCAGCATTCCCTCTCCTTCCCTGAGTTTCCAGTTGAGGTGCCTCGATGGGCAACCACCATTCATGTGATCTTGATAAAACATGTGAATTGTCTAAAAGCATTAGTCAGTCTGCTACCATTTCAGGGGCCTTGGGCTTTTTGGTACCTCTGTCTTATGCCTCTGCCTGAAGCAGACAGCAATTTAGTCTCCTGAAAACTGAAATGCTTTCATCTGCCTCAAGTGTCAGCAGGCTTAGTAAACAAATGGCTTAATGGTTTGTAAAATGATGAACACAAGGTCAGACTGGATGATATAATGTACCCCTGCACTCTTAAATGCAGTTAAATCATCTTGTCCCTGTTATTCAGAGCATTACCAACTACAAACTCTGGGTAATAAAGAAAGCACAGGCCCACTACTGCAGTCTTGAGTCACTATGGTTAACTGCAAGTAGAAGAGAGAAAGATGAACAAGTAAACCAGGAAGCAGAGAAAGTAAAAGGGAAAGACAAAAGCAGGCACAGAGAGGGCACTTTTTCAGAGAACAGTTTGGTCTGCAAGAAGGAATATGGAGTGAGAAAAGAAGTTCAGTCTTGCTTGAATTAATAGTGCAGGTAGAGCGGATCTGAACACTAAGAGGGAGAAAGGCAAGAACGGCATCAAGGACAAGCAAGGATATATAAAGGGGACCTTTACAAAAATTACTTTTCATTTCTGTTGAAAGTGATGGAAAGGACAGACCTTTGAAGTAAAAATTCACTCAGTCAAGGGAAGTGCCTTAAGCTGATTTAATTAGTCTGTAAGTCTAATACCAGCCTCCTGTCTTTAAAAATCTTCTGCTCTATTTTTCCTTTCCTTTTAGTGCCTAAGGTTTTTAATTCTTCTTAGTGCTAATTGTTGGTTTTGGGCAGGGACACAACTGAATCTGTCACTAACTCAAATAGGAGGTGATTTTTCAGTTGTATTTTCTTCCTCCCAAGGTACTTTGTCTTGTCTGTTAGTGCAGTTATCTTTCATGGCATAGTAAGATCTCTGATGACTCTGTACATCCAGCAAGATATATTCAGCATTACAAGACAACCACCTGTTCTAGTTTTACAAACACAGTACATGCCGCTTTTCAAATATATTCAACTCAAATTTAAATTTGATTTCTGTATTTTGCCTTTTAATATTCTGCCCTTCTGAATACATTTTGCCTTTCAAGTAGGACTTATTATTGTGATACTCAGGACTAATCTCTGCCACTTTTTTCTCAAGTTGATTATTTTTTATTATTGTTTCCAGATCAATCCCACTGGTTTTAATACAATTAAACAAACACCATTGCACTCCTGTTGAGCAAGATGGGCAAAATCTGAGCTTGAGATGGTGATGTCATTGCCGTGCTGGCTGTTTGGCTGGGTTCTGACCTCAGTGGAGCCCTGCTGCCAGTGCTTAATACAGATAATGCATAATGAGATCACTATCTGCTTCTTTAAAAAGCAGATAATTTAAAATATGCTGCAGGAGCACTCATGGATTGTGTCAGGTATAGGCAGCCCAAGTGAAATGGAAAGTGCATTTCTGCAGGGTTCGCCCTAAGTTGTTTATGGCGTTCCCGGATATTCATCATGAAATTCGTCTGCAACCCATTGTCATACACAAAGACTCTAAATCCCTCCAGGCTTCACAAAGATTTGTATAGAGATTATAAATGAGCAGCAGATTAGCGCCAGATGAAAAAATCTGTTCTGCTAGAGAGCTAATCTGTTCAGTCAATGGCCGGTTTTGTCATGTCTTTATGGTGAGGTCTGACGGCTCTCTCTCCCTGTATTTGGAATTTCAGTCAAAATCAACATGTTGGTTTGGGTCAAGCCTTTGTCCTCTCAGATGGCTGGCCCCCTCTCCAGTGTCTCTGCCATGCTCGTGCCTGACTCAGGCAGCATGGCTGTACCAGGCAGGGCTCTGCCAGGCTGCAGCCAGGTCACAGGCAATGCAGAAAGCAAGCTGTGAGAAGGCTGAAGATAAAGACTTAAAAAATAAAAAAATACAGAAAAAATAAAGCAGATGCAACAGCCTAAGGGAAGAGCTGAGGAGGAGGGAGAAGGCTGTTCTGCTGAAAAAAGTAGCTGTATGTGCATCGTGCTGTCATCAAAGTACAAAAAGAGGTCTTGCTCTTTTCAGCATCCCATGGCCCAAAGGGCAGTGGAAAACCAGCATCTCCTGTTTGCCTGTCATGGTTTCTCCCGAGAGTGGTCACACCGGGAAATCCAGTTTGAATTTTGTGGGACTTTCAGACACTGTAAGGTTAAAGCAAAGAGGAGCTGTCATACAAACACACGGGCTGCATGCAGCTCTCCCTATGCTCTGCCAGGGTGGTATGAGGGCACACAGTCACCGGCCTTAGCACAGGACTAGGAACTGGTTTTGCCTTAGTTTTAATCGTGGCTGAATCATTGAATCCACTCTGTGATCTCTGACAAATTACAGAATTTAGATATAGAAAAGTCTTATTAGTCCACATAATCCAGTTCTCTACCATATAGGATTAGCCTGTAATCTTTATTTACTAGTATTTCGTGAGATGGATCTTCTGACATTCTACCTGTAGTACAGTTCGGTATTCTCATGGTCAGGAAAGTTTTCAGCTATGTTGCTCTAAGATGAAAGTATTAAAAAGATCTCCCCCTATTATTTCCCCTTTCTGACCATATCAAGAAAAGCAGTACTGGAAATAGGTCTTCTAACTCATAACACATCTAAACGAAAACAGATCAAGGTAAACAATTCTTCCTGTTCAGAAATAAGCTGCATTAGTGATGTCTCTCGGCCTGCCCTGCAGGCAGCCATCCTAGGAGCAAGCTTTACTTGTCTCCTTCTCCTCTCTGATCCACCATTACCTCCTGCCAGACCAGCTGAGCTTGGTCATGAGCTGTGTGACCCAGTATCCCAAATAACAGCAAATACCTTGTATAAAATGAAATGCCCTTACCTGTCCATAGGAATGTTTGAAAAGCTAGGAAAAAGGTTAAAAATAACTAAACTTTAATATCTTAACTAGAGTAGATTTTTCTTGTTAGTGTGAGTTCATTCCAGTTAGGCCAGGTACTTAAAGCTGTGCAGCTGCTCAGGGCAGATTGCCCCGTCCAAGTGCTCCCACTTAGAAGTGCATTTCCCCTTTCCTTTGAGTCTCTACTTTTTATCTGCATTTTGGCTATAAAGTTCCTATGTGAGAGCCCCTGGGATTTCTAGCAGGAGTGTTTCATCTCACCTCATCCATTTAGTCTGGCATTGCCCTCCACTCCACACTCTCGTAGGCGATGCCTCAGGTAAGCATCCTTTTGAGTACTGGTAATTTGGTTGCACCTGTAGTCATTGTGTTGCATATCTACAATCCCAAACTAACACAGCTGATTTAAACTGGAAGGTTCATAAATAATAGAAAGAACTCAAACCAGCTGTTCTTGCGTCTGTGCTTTATTCCCAAAATGCTTAAGACTTTACCTGTATTAATAAATTAAACATGCCCAGGAACATTCCCAGGCACTGAAATCCCTGATATGGGGTGGCCTGTGCATGTGCTTGCAGGCCAGGCAGGATACAGCAGGTCCCTACAATTAGGCAACTGAATCAGACAGAGTATCTCTCACCAGTGGTGATCTGAGAGACCAAATTAAATTACTTTTTCTTTGGAACATGTGTCAAAAGTTATGCCAATAGATAAAAATAACAAATTATTTCCATCATCTAAATGCATGAGACTTTTATGTGTGCAAAATATCTCCACTAAACACCAAAGCAAAAGGAACACGTGGGAATTATCTCTGCAGGATTTGGTTTGGCTCCAGATTGTAGACACCTAAAACTGGTATCTAACTGCAGGTATTTTTGTGTGAGCTACACTCTGTGTTCTCACTGTAGTCCATGGGTATGTACTCAGTACAGCCAAGGACCTAGACAGAAAACTGAATTGCTCTCCAGACTCCATTGGCTCTATTAATAGACAACTAAATCCTACATGTGATGTCTGTAGGCTCTGTTTTATATACATATAGACAGATGGTATAGTGTCCACAAGGTAAAGGTAAGGTTTCCGTACTGTCCACAGAACTCTCCCCAGTGCAAATGTCAGATCTGTTCCCCAAAGCCTTGTGTTTTCAGATGCAGTATTGTCCGAGTTGTTACCAGTGCTTGTGGTCCCAAAGACCTCCTTACCTTTTCACAAACGAGAAGGCTGCACTTGCTTGGATCCTTGGTTTCTTTGGATGCTCGATCTGACAAATTATCTAGTCTACAGACTAGTCAACTAAGTCTACAAAAACTCAAGAATCATCGAATGAATCATAGAATGGTTTGGGTTGGAAGGGAGCTTAAAGATCATCTTATTTCAACCCCCCTGCCATGATCAGGGACATTTTCCACTAGACCAGGTTGATCAAAGCCTCATCCAACCTGGTCTCGAACACTTCCAGGGAGGGGGCATCCACAACTTCTCTGGGCAACCTGTGCCAGTGTCTGACCACCCTCACAGTGAAGAATTTCTTCCTCATATGTAATTGAAATCCACCCTCTTCCAGTTTATAGCCATTACCCCATATAGCATAAGAACAAGCAATGGTCAGGCAATACATGATTTTCTCTCTGAAAAGTAGAGGAGAAGTGTTCTGGAGGTGCTTCTGTTGATTCAGCAAGCATAGCAGTTGAGTCCATGTAGCACGCCTGATATCAGAGCTACTGCAGTGAAAAAACAAAAAGTACCTTTGGTTAATACAAACAAAATATAATGAGGAGTGTTTTCTTGGACAAACCCATCAAAAAAGTGCAGTGATTTGTTTGTATATTTTTCAGTGTGTCATATTGTTGTTGCTTGGTTATCCAAAAATGTCTTTAGTTAAGAAACAGCTGGTATTTTATTCATGGACACAAGCCTTTTGTCTTGCTGGGTAATTTTTTAAACAAATTGATTCACGTATTGCATAAATAAAATAATGTTGAGTGTAGAGGTCTGAAGTGAGTTCTGGTTAATGTTTTGTTGACAACTTGACTCATTTTATTTGACTCTTTTGTACTCAGTTTCTTATCAGTTAATGGAACTGTTACACTACTGTGGTTAATTTCCCCATTCATTCATTTAATTCTTTATGGCATTAAGGAAAACAGCTTATTATTATACAGAAATAGTTTCTGAATTAATGTATCTCATTATGGATACATTGGTATATATATTCATCTACAACACCTAAGTGAACTCGTATGGTTTGGCTGTCCTATAAATTGCCTCTAGCTAGGCAATCATGAATGAGCAAAACATTTTTTGCTGATGTGAAAGTCCTTTATTGCCTATTAAATCACTGCAATAAAAACCAGAAGATGGTTATGACAGATTTAGGTCACTAGGACAATGTGATGTGCACTAGCAAGATGTTAGAGGCAGCAATTTATGGAGTTCTTCTAGACACAGGGGATACAAAGGACCTCCTTGGTTGCCAGGTCTCATCCCTTTCTGTCATGTCATATATTCCCTTTGGTAAAATGATCAAGCTCCATCTTTATCCATTACTCACCTTGGAAGACTCTTCTACTTCTCTTATGATTAGAAACCTTATATTAGTTTGTGGTTCAGGTTTTTTAATGGATAGTTCCTCTTATTTTTCTTTTGTTGTCACTGCATCTTTTTCAGTTTGAATTTATTCTTTTTCATGTAGGCATGATTTGAGTCATGTGCAGCATTCTGGATGAGGCCTTAGCAGTGTCATCCACAGTGCATTAATACTTTTTTAACTCACTTGTGACTGCCCAGAACCATGCTCGTCACAGCCTTGTCACTTTAATAGAACATAGTAACCAAGATACCTGGTTCTTGTTTCCAACTGACAAGTCCCATAGCTGAGATTATTGTTTATTCTCAAGGGTATAATCTTGCACTTTGTCCCATTAGTTCCTGTCCCTTTTGGGACAGAAATGTAGCATTTTGTATTAAGCAAGAAATGCCAGTAAGAGGAATTTAAATTAAACTTTTAAAAATGTGAACTTCAAAAAGCTTTACTGATATAGGTGGGATGATGAAAAACCTTATGACTGCTCAAACACTAGGGCTTCAGTTCAGTTACCCACACATTACTGTCTAATCCCATAGGAAGGCCACCTGGCCTCCAACTGCTTCTTGACAAGGATGTTGGCTCTCCATTTGTCACAGCTGCTGTCCCTGCTCAAATGCTTAAGTATCTGGCAGGTAGGCAACTGAATCCTGCCCTAGGGCTGAAATTCAGGTCCAGATCCAGACCATAACCATCAGGTCAGGTCTTCAGTCTAGTGGTCTACAAGCAAATTAGATATCTGTGCTTAAAGTCATTAGGAACTAGTTAACAGAGCAAGTGGGTTCTAGAGCACACTACTCAACTAACCAAAAGCGAAACAGAAAATGTGAAAGAGTTTAAAGAAGTAGTAAATTCCCATTGAGAAGATAGAGAATGAGATTGCTTGCTAAAGGCTTTTTGATGTTTTAGAGGAAAAAATAGAAACATTTGCACCACAGTGAGAAAGAATGGATAAATTATAATGATGGTAACATATCTCCCATTTCTTCATTTTTGTTCTTTGACTGTCCACTAAGGCAGAGATGTTGGAAGACAGAATATGAATGAATCTAAACAAGTCAATAGGAAATGAGAATTTTGAGCTAGTGTAACTCAGCCCTCAAGGCAGGGCTCCTCTACCATTTATTCTTGTTGTCTTCAAGGCTCCTTATGTAAATATTTGGGATTTTGGCAGAGTGATTTCTCTTTGTTATTGAAATGAAACATTTGCTGCAAGCATACTGAATGAAGTCTGCTTCATAACTATTTGCAGTAACAAGTCAGCAATGGAGACTTATGGTTGTAAGACTGCCAATTCTGTATTAATGTGATCTTCTTTTCTCCCTCTCTGACTGCAGCAAGCACGCAGTTGGTGTAGGACGTCTGCAAAGCAGAACAGGCAACCATATCCATCTGTGTCAACAGATTCCCACTTCACCGCTCTGCCAGCCTTTCTTCCTCAGAGCCACCAATCTGTCCCTGAACAACCAAAAGAAATGGGCCAAAACAAGGTACATCATGCAAACGGCCTTGGTCATCATCTTGGTTTCTCCCAGCAGGACCTGAGACACAGTGATCGAGGAGACTTCACACGCAGATCTAGAAGTGCCTCCAGCATTTCATGGTCATTTCAACGCAGCAAGTCTCTGTTCTGCTTGCCTACAGTGAACTCCTCAGCCTCAGAGACTTTTAATTTCAGTGAACCATTTCAGTTTTTAAATACTGGGTCACCTGCAACCAGGTTAAAAACATGGAGATGCAGCCCCAGGCTTAACATTGATGACTTGGAGGGTGCCCAGGAGACTGATGTAGACACGGGGATGAAGCTGTCTTTCTCAGACCTGTCTGTGGTCTCTGCATACTCTGCCCTTAATGGATTTTGCAATGACTTGGAAGCCTCTCTTCCTGCACAGAAGCAAACTGTTGGTAAGACTAAACAGGCAGCCACCAGTGGAAGGCCTCTATCAGCCATGTGCAATACCTTTGAGTTGGCTGACAGTTCACTACCGTCTCTCTCTGAATCGTCTTCCAGCTCATTCAGATCAGCATCTCTCTCCAGGCAGCCCAAACAGTCTTCAAGAGCAGTTCCTTCTCTGGATGATCATGGTAGTGTTTGCCCAGCTTCACCAGCTAACGAAGAAGAATTTTACATCTGAGGTTTCTCAATATTACATCTTCCAGGGCAAACATGTTCTACTTGTGAATGACAGCAGTGGGCCCACGTTGAGCTTACTGAAGGTTCCTTGCTGAGGAGAAGGTGATGCAGCAAAGCATGCTAAATATTTGAAGAAAACATTCGGCTCCCTCAGAGATGGGTGTCCCCAAACTATGTCCATTAAAGGAATCTGAGCTTGTACTTTGTGCATTTGTGCTGAAGGGGATGATCAGAGGCTTGTTCGTGGCAGTGCAAGGTGGATGGTTTCTATGACTGACCCTTGGACTAATGGTGAAGGAAATGCCAGAAGAGGCACATAAAAATCCTGTTTTCTTTGACAGAAAGTGAAGAGTAATTTGTGACACCAAACTGCTTCAACTTTTCTGAGAATTCCCCTTATCTGAAAGATGGGAGGAGAAAGGGGTCTTCTTTCCCTTTCACAAATTCCAAAGGCAGCTCTAAACACAGCAGATCCCAGTAACACATCCCCAGTAGAGTCAGGCAAAACGTTTCCTGTGAGGACATGCATGGTTCCTTCTAACTTCTGAGAGTTGGCAGTACTGAGGTGGGGAGAAGCTTCACTCCTTCCCCTGGGAAGAGGAAGCTCCACTCTTATCTCTTACTTTGATAGTCCAGGATGCGGAAGGTGCCAAAAGGGAAACCTTACAGAATGTTTTCAACTATTCCTTCAAAAAGTCCATCCTTTCCAGTTGGAAGGGAGCCACCTGGGCTGTTGTCTGAACCACTTGTGTAGGCAGTGGTAACCCAAGTAAACCATGTTTGCTACTTCTAACTCAGGCAATACAGAGCTTACCTTTTTGGAATACAAAACAAGGAAAATAACCCAGCATTTTTATAGATTGCTACACCACTTGTCCCAAATATATGGCAGCTCCCTATTTTTTAAGGGATTGTTATTTTTCTGTTAAAAATAATTGATGCAAGAACTCATTCTTCATATTTCCAGTGCAAACATACTTCTTTCTGGGTAAAACACATTTCTCCTCAAATACCTCTCTTCAAAGGGAGAACAGGTCAAATTTTAATGGCTTTTCAAGTGGTGTTTTTCAAATACGCATTATTGATAACCTGTTTTGCTCTAATTCTTTTGTTATTAAAAAAAAAAAAGTAAGTAAAAGGCTGTTAATTTGACAGTTAAGTACCTTCCCCAAGATATAAGTTGTATATACAGATTGCATCATGCATGTTCTGAAAAGTTATGTTTTTGGCATAGAAGTTGTACTGATTGCAGCTCTGGTCTAGCCAGTGAGAAAATGACTGTGTGAAAAGGTGTGTGTATAATGCTGTATCTAGGTACAGATGCTGAAGACCTACCATGATGGCATCGTGGTAAATGAAATAAAATTGCATTTGTGGAGAAAAACACTTGCTATATTACCAGAAAAAATACTGCTTTGAAAAAACAAAACAAAACAAAAAGCACACACTTACTCTAAGTAATATTTACAAAAAGCTTAACAGCTCCCCTGGCCCATTTAAGTAAATGCAGTTTGTACAAACAATTCTGGAAGAAAGCCTGGGAGAAATTGAGTAAAGGTTTATAGGAGAGGAGGGGGCATTACATTAAACCTGCACTCCCAATCCAGAAGAGGGCAGAGGGATAGTCAAGAGTCAGGATGCTTTTTCCTTTTGCTCTCATTTCTCCACACAGGAAAAGAGGCATCAGGCTGAAGTCCAAGTCTCTCGTCTCTGTGAGGTGCTATCATAGCATGTACCAGAGGTAGATCTTGTCTTTTGTGCTAAACACAATGCATAAATAGAAAAATCTATTCAAGCTCTAAGAGCACAGGAGATTAGCAGCCTCCTCCTGCCTCCCAAAACTGTTTAGATTTACAGCAGTTTTGGGTAAACTGTTCTCTTAAGAAATGTCTGGGACCAGAAATAGTGTCAGTGAAGGATTTGTCATGGTGTGCATGTGTTTACCTGCCCTGTACTTCTTCAGAGTCCACACAATCTTTCCTCTGACTTTTGTGGCCTTAAGATCAAACCCCCTCTGAACACAGTGGACCAGATTTATCCAAAGTTCTCCTCCATGTTATTGTTTGTACCCTGTCAAAATATGGGTAAAACACTGTGAGGTCAGACCAGCAGTTTTTTCCATCACCTTGCAATTCACCATACAAGCAGCAGTGCCTAGGACAGTCAGGCTCCACAGGTTTAAACTTACGATTCATTATGTTCTGTCATATTTCTGGTAATACAGAAATAAATTATTAAGTAACATTGTATATTTATGTGACAGCCATTTTATCAACTCTAGCCACTTCCAGATATGACAACCTACAGGATAAATTTGTTTCAAATGTATTAAAAAATTTAGTATTCATTATATATTTTAATAATATAGATAACATTTGATCTGAACATGAAATCAAAAACTGAGCTGATGTGTCTGTCTGATCTTGGAATCATGCCAACATCCAGACTCCTGACAAAAGCTGATTGGGGTTTTTAATGAAGGGGCTTTGAAACATCTTTCTGCCTAGGGTGTACCTGTGCAAGAAGGAGTTCAGCACATCTGGGGGCCGTCTCCTGACACGGCAGGGAGCACTGGTACTGGAGGTCTACAAACAAGCACAGGATAGCTCAACTGTCAGTCATGAGGCTCGTGTCTTGCATTAACCAGCAGCTCCACAAACATCTCAGCTCCAGATTTTACCGCGTTAATCCTAATGGGAAGAAAGACAAATGAGCTTCCATGGACTCTGAATTTATGCTGTCTCCACTGGTTCTGTCTCCAAGTATTTCTGTTCTGTTTACTGATACTTAACTAGAAATGAAAGTTTTAATTGTTTACATTCATGGTGCTTGTAACCAAATTTTGGAATAACTGTGTGTCCTGCTGTCAGGAAAAACAGAGATTATGATAGTATACCGAAAAATTTTATCTGTAATAAAGGAAGCCAGATTTTGACGAGTGTTTCACTGAAGGTAGTCTTCTTTAATTCTCTTCCCGTTATTTAAGGGACTGATCTCTTCAGAGAGTTGAATATGAACAAGATTCATGGCATTTACTTATGTATCGCATTGTTTTGGTTAAATTATGAACAATGTCATTTGAGAACCACAGGTTTTCCCTGAACTTTCTGTCTTTCTCAGTCCCCAATATGCATCGCTTCTGTGAAATAAAATAGAGATGAAAAGTCAGTTGTGCTTAACCTTCTGTGTGTTCATTTATGAAGTATGGCAGACTCACTGACTATTTTAACTAGGCTTCGAAATGCATGCAGTGACACAAGCTCTCCAGCTCTTGGCAGTGTGTGTCAGTGGGATAATTACAAAATAAACATAGCAAAAATATTTTTATGTTGGACTCAGCTTTCCCTCTGCAGACTGGATCTTTCGATTCTCACTGTGTTGTTTTAAATCATTTGCTCTAGTAAAGCTGAATGATATATTAGGAGCTGTGACACATATTGGTAACCCTGCATACTTAAATCCCATCTTGGTTTGTTTCATGTACATTGGTCTTCATAATAGTGCTTCCTTATTGTTTCTCTCAGTGCGTGGTGTTATCTATTATACATTTTTTTATTCACCTCATGGGATGTGTCTGCATGTCAGTATTACACTGTATGTGCAAAGCTGTGGAGTTTTGGCTTTGTTTAGTTTTTATGGTTTAGCAAAGTGAGGTTTATATATGTTTATATGGCAGTTATAGAATCATAGAAACATCAGGAGTTGGAAGAGGCCTCTGGAGGTTGTCTAGTGCAAAGTGTCTGCTGAAAGCAGGCACAAAGCTGCTCAAGCTTCAGCGCTTTGAAGTTAAATCAGACTGTTCAGGACCTTGTGTGGTCATGTTTGAAAAGAGACTCTGGACAACCTGTGCTAGTTCTTAAACACTCTTATGGTGAAGAACTACTTCCTAAGCTGCAGTCAGAATTTCCCATGTTTGAATTTGTTATCTTTCCCTCTTGTTGTTTTGCTGTGTACCTCTGAGAAACTCTGTCTCTGTCTTCTCTATAATCCCGCTTTAGGTGGTCAAAGATTGCCATTGCTCCTGCAGCCTCTCCTTGCACATCATATACAATAGCTCCTTGACCATCTCAATGGCTCCAGCCCTTCTGAACTCTCTCCAGTTTGTCAATATCTCTCTCATACTGGGGAACCCAAAACTGTACGCTGTGCTGTGGGTGCTGTTTGAAGAGTGCTGAGTAGGTGGTAATAATTATTTCCATCAACCTGATGGCAACTCCCTTGCTTATACCACCCAGTACGCTGCTGGCCTTATCACAGCAGGGGTGCACTGGTTACTCATGTTCAACTTGCTCTTCACTGGGACCCAAGATGATTTTCTCCAGAGCTGCTCCTAGCCAGTATGTGCCCAGCCTGTATGTCATACAGCATTAATCCATAGGAGGTGCAGGACTTTGTCTTTGTTGAACTTTTTGAGCTTCTCGTTGGCACCTTCCTCCAGCTAGTGAAGGTCTCTGTGAACGGCAGGTCTGCTCTTTGGTATATCAATCATTCACCCCCCCAGTTCAGGGTCATCTGCAAACTTACTGAGGGCACATTTCATCCCCTCATGTATGACATCATAGACAAAAGCATTGAACAGCACAGGCCTCAGTGTAGACCTCAGCAGAATGCCACTTGCAGCTGGCTGCCAGTCAGGCTTGAAACTGTTGTCTAGTAGCCTTTGAGCCTGACTGTCAGGTCAGTTATTCACCCACATTGTAGTTCACCCATCAAGTCCATGTTTCCTTGATTTAGCTGCAAGGCTACTGTGTGAAACTATGCTGAAAGCCTTGCTGAAGCCAAGCAAAATGACATTCACTGTTCTTTCTTCACCCACCAAAGAAGTCATCTCATCAAAGGTGCAATCAGGTTAGTCAGGTATGTTTTACTGTTGGTAAATACATGCTGGCTGTTCCAAATCATCTTCTTGACCATCTTGTGCCTGGAAATGACTTTGAGGAGGCTTTCTTGATAATCTTCCAGAGGTCTGAGCTTAGACTGATCAGCCTGTAGTTCTCCAGAGTGTCCTTCTTGCCCTTCTCGAAGTGGGGTATGACTTTTTCTGTCTTCCAACCATTTGAGACTTCACCAATCACCACAACCTTTCAAAATTAATAGAAATCAGTCTCACAATGACATTGGTGAGCAGCACTGTCAGATGTAGCCAATCCAGCCCCATGGACCTGTGTATGTCCAGCTTATTGCATCCCTGAGTTCATCCTCCTCTGGTGTGACTAGTACCTTTATCTACAAAACTTTGCTGCTAGACACAGACACCTGTCAGGACTGACAGCAGACCTTGTGAGTGAAGATACTGTGAGTGAAGATGGAGATTTTTACAGTCAGCAGATTTTTACAGTTACAGAAGATGGGAACAGTTCTAGTCTGTTCTAAACCAGTTTCCAGTTGTTCAAAGAAGTCTTTAATCTTTCTCCATTTCTTGATTGAGTCATAGGTGGTGCCCACAGCAATATCCCTTTTGTTAGCTTTTCCTGACCCATGAGCTCTTGACTATCTCATTCTCTGTTCCCTCGCAAATGTGCGTGTGTTCACACCACTCAGTTGCCCAGAGCACAAACCCCACCGCCATCTGCCATCCTTTCCTAAAGAACGTGTATCTAGCCACAGCACGTCTAGTTACACAACTGTCCCACTACATCTCTAATCATCTGTTTATACATCCTGAGAGTGCTGAGGTCTTTCACGAGTGATTTGCAGGTTCATCAGCCTGAGCAGTAGAATGGAACTACCCTGGTCTTGGTAAGACAGACCCATCTCACAAAGGGCTTTGGAAGCAGAGCCCGTGGATTCATTAACTATTGAAGAAGCCAGAATATTGCAACACATTGGTGTTTTCAGTGGCTGGTATCAGCAAGGAGATGAGCTCTTGTGATCCTGTATAGAAGCTTCCTGAGGCATGCAGTTTCATGCCTAGGTAGCAAGCACTGCAGTGGCCTAGCTTGAACACCTGAGCTGCCTTTATAAGAACATATCAAAAGGCTTAGGAAAGTCTGAGGTGCCATAGATGGCACTTTTGTAAATTATTTTCCTCGCTTGAATTTGTCCAGTTGCGTCCTGAGCCCATTTTTTGTCTGCAGCATCCTGTGGCAGGGAATTCCACTGCTACATGTGGAACTACTACATGTTGTACAGGAAGGATTGTCTCTCAAACCTGCCACCTGCTAACTCTATTTGACACCTCCTAGGCTTGCTGTAGGGGGAGACAGTCAATAACCATTTCTTGTTCACCATTTTCAGACCACTCATTGTTTTATAGATTTCTATAAAACATCCCTCTGTTCTGTTTTCTCCTTTCAAGCTGAGAAATCCTTATCTAGTTGGTTGTTATTCATAGGAGAACCATTCCATGCTTTCGTTCATCCTTGTTACCCTTCTGTATTTTTTTCTATTCTGCTATGTGCTTTTTGAGCTAGGAGGTCCATAACTACACATAGTTTTGGAGCTGTAGATGCACTATGGATTTACAGAATGGCTTGAAGGTGTTTTCCATTTTATTCTCTGTTCCTTTCCTAGTAATGTGACTTACTGATTTGACTGTGGCTGAGTACTGACCTACTCTTTTTCATAGATCTCCATTTAGCCCCAAGGTCCAATTCCCAAGCAGGCAAACTCTGTTCAGAGCCTACTGTCATGTATGTAAAATTAGGAAGGAGGGATAGTTCATGTAATTAATTTTAGAATTAGCTATATTGAATTTTGTCTGCCTTTTTCTTGCTCAGTTGCTGTGTATTGTGAGACTTTTCTGCAGCTTCTCCAGTTGTCCATCATCTTTACTATCATGTATGTTAATGACCTCAACAAACTTCCATCTCACAAAGCCCCCCTTTTTCCAGGTTTAAGTCATGCTGAACAATATAAGCTTGAGTACAAATCCCTGCATGACTCCACTGCCAACCTCCTTCCACTGTCAGAACTGGCTATTTGTTTCTACCTTCTGTTTCCTGCCTTTTAATCAGTCCTTTATTCACATAACCTTACCTCTTAAACCATCACAGCATGGTTTCTTTAGCAGGCTTTGATGAAGGAATTTGGAAAACTGTTTTTAGCTGTACACCTATTCGTTGATAATCTTCTGAAGCCCCTAATAGATTTATGAGGTGTGATTTCCCTTTGTAAAACCATGTTGACTCTTCCCCAAACCAACTCAAAATTATTTCCATTCAGATAATGAATTCTCTCTCATTGGAGCCTAAGTGTCATTTGCATACAGAGCAACCTTCCCTGTGGCATCCTTTCCCAGTTTCCAGGACTCAGCATAGTGTAAATTGCTAAATTTACACAGAATCCAGACTTTCTGAGCCAGAAACTGCGTTCAGATCACTGTGTGACCAGCTGCTACATTGTGCTACCAATAGATTTATCCTTCGTCAATTTGTCGAATTTTCTGTTGAATCACTTTTAATTCCTTGGGTTTCTGCAGCAGTTCATGGCAATGAATGGCACTGAATTCCTGGCCTGCATGAGAAGATAGTCATGTTTATCTGCAGCCTTCACCCAGATAATTTCAATGAGTGCTTCCTGTTCCAGGAGAAGTCAATGCAGAGTACTGGGCAATGTTACTTCAGTGCCTGGGAAGGATTGTGTCACCCTGAGCCCAAGAATGAACAGGTTGTGAGATAACTGGGAAGAAACATACTGCATGTGTGCATGTAGGGGAGGAATCCAACTGCTCAATGTGGAAAGCCCTGCAAGGCCTTGTAAATCCTGTGATGGGAAATGTCTACAATAGTAAATGGAAGAGGGACAGGGAGAAGGTTCAGACACTGGATCATTTGGTTGCTTGTTGACTCTGTTTTGAACCTCCTCAAGCAGCATTCTCCAAGACACTACCTGGTGTCCTTCATGCTAGGGATTGTTCCCACTGTGGAAGAGGCTACATCAAGCCTGGACCCTGCTGTCTCCAACACTGTCCCATCAGACTTTACATCCTCCTGTGCTTTCACATGCCTTTGGGCATCCCACCAGGCATGAAGCACAGCTCGTCAGGGTCATGCTGTAAAAACACCTCTCATCTGGGCTACAACGAAGTCCTTGCTTTGTTTTGGATAACAACTTCCCCTGCAAAATAGGATAATTGTGCCCTAGAGCCATAAGGATCCCGCAGTAGTCCAGGAGGGAAGCCAAGCCAGCTGCTCTGTGGTATGGCTGTGACCAATGGGACAGCTCTGAAGGGTGTGGACGTGAGTCAAACAGTGCTGGGCTGGCCTCAGAGCTGGAGATCAGTATTCAGCTCACTTTTATTTATCAATAATAGAGCAATGCTAGAGAACATTGCTCCAGTCTGGCCACAGAAAGGGCACCTGGAGTCTTTGAGAGCTTCACAACTGAAGAGGCATTCCCTGTCTCTGCTTTGACTCAGCCTTTTGCATTAAGCGTGGTTCACTTTATAATCAGTTGTCCTTTTTTAATCACTTTTCTCCTGAATATATGAGTCATAAAATGCAAAATGCATTGGTAAGTGGCAGTGATTAATCCAGTCTGCCCATCAGAAATCAAAACTGCTGTCCATTAGTACCCAATGAAATGGCAATGGGTTCAGCCAGAGCTGACCAGTCAGCCAGAGCAATATGCTGTGCACATCCCATGACCGCAGAGCACCTGTATTTCTTGACGGGATCACAGCAATGCAGGACACGATTTTTTGTGTGTGTACCTCTCTGGGAAGCCACCAGTCTGCAAAAGTTGCTAGTGCCATCTCGTGGTTTTCATTCACACGAGTGTCAGCACAAGGAGCTGCCAGCCCAGGCGGTTGACACCCGCAGAACACCCCACGGGGGGACCCTGCAGGCCCTGGCACGGTGCCCTCTGCACCCTACCGCGGTGCCTGGCACGGCCTGAGGTGTGTCCCTGTCCCCAGGGTCCACCGGGAGCTTTGCAGCAAGCGTCCCTGAAGAGCATGAGGGGAACGCAGTGGTGTTGGCTTCACGGCACGGTTGAAAGCAAGCCTTGTTCCAGCCATCTCCACCCGTGAGGACCTGCCTGTCCTCGCACCCTCTGTGCCCAGCATTTCAGTATCATCTGCTGACAGAGCCTGTGCTGCCCTTCCACCCCACTGCTGTGCTTTGTTGCCCTCCCTTCCATCACAAAGCTGGGGAGCAGAATAACCCAAAGGCTTGATGACCCAAATGGCTCTGCCATGTTGTTTTGCTGCACTGGAGCCATGGGCGATGAAGGGTCCAGAGCCCACGTGGTGACCACTCAGGGCTGCACTCGGGATGGAGCTGAGCATCTGCTGTGAACAAGCTCCTGAGCACAACGCGATAAGCCAGCTGGCTGTCACAAATTCCACTATTTACTTTGATGAAAATTTTAGCCCTCCTGGTACGGAGATAATCTGCTAAGTATGACCCAGCTCCTGCCAAGACAATGCTTCTTGAGAGGTTAGCAGTGCCACCAGAGTGCTCCTGCTCCTTAGGTGTAATGAACTCGGTGACAGGGCCTCCCAGGGCAGATATAGTTTAAGAATGCAACACATAATAACAATTTTGTAATTCCTCCTACTTCAGTGAATTAACAGCCATCTTTTTCCAGTTCACATATGCTATTGCATGGACACTTTTTTTTTAACTGACCTCTGATTAGGAGTGGGTGAGGTTTTTGCACATGGTTTGCCATGACATGGCTGTAAGTTCCACTTTTCCCTACCCTGTCTGTGTTTTTTTCGTCACTAGAAAGAAAAGCTTTAATTAATTACTCTGTGGCTCTGCTCATGGATTTTGACCAGTTGCCAGCATTCCCTCGTTGTGCCACATAAAGCCACAGAAATGCAGCCTTTGCCCTTAAGTTTCTCTCCCCAGCACTTTCCTGCCTTGCTTTCTTTCAAGAGCCGATTGCTCTGTGGTTTTCCGACAGGAGGGGTGAGGATGCTGGTTCCCACCCTGCCACATGTGTGAAGACTGCAGAAATTTTGAAGAAAGCAGTTTTGGGGCTGCCTATGGCAGCAATAGGAACAACCACTGCTGAGGCTGCCACTGCTGCCCACCTGGGTAGGATATGGGGAGGCGAGAGCTGGCAACAAGGTCAGGGGAGTCCTGGGACAAGCCAAAGGGCAGGAGAGGAGCAGAACATAGGATCCAGCTGTGACCTTCCTCCCTTTTTCTGGCTTCAGATGGTGCACCAGCTCTAGGTATGTGGGGTGACACAAGACCGTGCTCTTCAAGGCATTGGAATGAGATATGGAGATGGTGGAGGGGAGCCATCAGCCCCGGGGTCTAAGGATGCTGAAGCTGTCAGGTTGCCAACAGGGCCTAAGTGTTTTCCAGGTTTCCAGGACAATCTTTGCTCTGAGTTGACAGGCTGGTTTGCTGTTCCAACCCCTTACTTTGCAGATGAGTTCCCTTGGATTTATGCTGCCTGTCTCCACAGACACTTCTCTTCCCTGTCCTTCCCTTCCTCCCCTTATTTTCCCTTTTCTTCCTCTTCCTATCCAGCTCATCCCTCTCCTTCACAAAACCCCAGGCCCATAAAAACCACACTCAGTATAGCACTAACCCCTCCTTGGCCAACACAAGCCTGGAGGTGCTCCTGCTCTGCCCAATCCCCCAGCTCCCTGACACATCCCTGTCTCATCTCCTCAGACAGGACCAAAATCTGGGGCTGCACCTGCAGCTCTGTGTCCAGAACGAAGCAGGACAGGACCCAGACTCCTTTCCTCCTGCGTACTCCTTTCCTTAGCATCTCCTTACTAAATCAATGGGATTTGGTACTTACCTTACCTCCAGCACACCGCAAGGTATGAAACTCTGCTTTCAGCATCATTGGGAATCATTCAGTGACACTGCAAGGATGCAGCTGCAGGTGTCCCCTGCTCTTCTCTGTGTGTGAAGGCTCATTGCCTGTTAGACAGACCAGGTCACCATAACCTTTTCTGATGTTGCGATTTTTGGTAGATAGTCCAAAGAAAACCTGGCTGCTTTCTGGAGTGACAGCTAGCTTGCAGCCTGACATGAATGAAGAGTATAGCAAGATGGAACAGATTTTTGCCCCAGGCCTTCTCTGCTGATGTGTTAAGTTTGGCAGCATCATTTGGAGAAGAAGTGAATTAATCTTATTGGAATTGTGTGTGGGGGAGAAAGGAAGAAAAAAAAAAAAAAGATGTGTGAATCTATGTTGATTATTTTGAAGCCATAAACAAGTGGCATCAGAAAAGAATTTGACAACCATATGGACTTTCAGAAGTGTGAAATCTTCTGAAAATGATATGCAATCATATAAAGACTGCCATGGGGAAAAAAAAAAAAAAAAAAGAAGAAGAATTGAGATTTGGATGGATGAGAAGTATAGACAGGGGACTACAATCTGTGATACAAGAGTTAAGATTTTGGGTACATGAAGAGAATGCTATATAGAAAAATGTGTATAAATTAAATTAAGTTACTTAGCAGAATTCTCCCAGAGGTGATAGGAGTAATAGTCCTCTTTCTTATTGCTGGTTCTTAGAACCAGACTCATTGGGGAACTACAGTCTCAGGAATTGAGCAACAATTTTTCCATGAACGTAATCATTGTTTTCGTGGGAAGCTTCGCTGAAGATGCCACATGCAATCTGAATTTCACACAGGGCAAAAACTACAGGCACGAGCGCACAGGTTCTGCCAAAGGGCATCAGCTGTTTCCGCTGAGTTCAGTAACTGATGTGACAGTGCTGGGTTCCACCAAGGAAACACTTCTTATCCCAGAGCTTGGGAGACACTGGCCTTGTTCCTGAGAGGCAAGTAAGATAACAAGAAAGCAGATCTGCAAATTTTCTAACTTTGGTGTAGCACATCTCCATACGTGCTATGTGTGCATATGGCAGAGACGTCTCCGTGGGCCACAGGTCCTGACAGATGAAGATGCATGATAGGAAGTCACTCCTATCATGCACACTAGGAAAGGAGCTAAGTGCTGCTCTGCTGTCTTGGGGAAACACAGAGGCAGGGCAACTCATCAGATGTAGACAAGGACCACCACTGTGCATGAGGTCTTACCTGCTAAGAGGAGAAAAACTTGAGAAGTCTGGACTCTGGGAGACTAAGTTGAAACGCTGGCATTCTGAGCCTTTTTACAACCTGAGTGATGCCTTTCCCCTTCAAGGAATCACAGTGGGCAATACTGTGAGACACAAATTGCAGAAAAAATCTATCCAGGTTTGATTTATAAATGGCTCAGATTTGCCTCTGGTTTCAGTTTCCCCCTTGGCAGCAATCCAGGTCCAGATACTGGTTTGTAATGCTCATCACACTGTGAGAGAATTGGAAAAGTGGATGAAAGATGAAAAAAGGAAAGTGGAAAACAAACCAGCTGTGCCATCCTAAAGAAGCAGGAACAAAAGTAGGCTGAATGCTCAGAGGAGAAATGATCTATCACAAGAAAACACAGATCAGGGCAAAAGCTGGCTTTCATGTATCAATAGAGATGTATGATGAAATGAAATGGATGATGTACATGAAATGCATCCGTTGGCATCATTTGGACATTGGATCTAATATATCAGTAGAACTTTGGCTGTGAAGTTACTGTGGTTTGGAAAGAGGAACATTATGTTACCTGTGTAAATGCACGTTACTGCAGCTCATCAAAGCACTGGAGTCTTGACCTAAAGAAATGCAAAGATGATCAATATAGGGGAGCCCAGAGTCAACTGAAAGATCCTGGCTCATCTCTCAAGGGAGCACCCGTGTGATTCTGGGAGCCCTGTAAAATGTGTCAGTTTAGTGCAGCGGAGGTGTGTGAAATTGTGTACTGATCATTTCTTCCTCCTTCAAACTGGCAGTGGCTTCTTAACTTCATGGCAGTGGCTGCTCCTCCTCCATCAGTGACAAACACTCTCTGAGCCACAGAGAAAGCAAAATGCACTTCTGTGCACTCATATGGAAGCTCCAGGATGCAGATCTCTAAGAAGCAGTGCAAAATTTCTTACATGGTTGGCAGCAATCTGAAAAGGGCTTGTGTGCTCAGCAGCTTCTCTTGGCTATATCCATTAGCAGATATCCTGCCTCCCTACAGACTTCACTGGTCTTACACAAAGT